>NC_088677.1:65274437-65577468 GCF_950023065.1 Planococcus citri | reverse complement strand
GTAGTCTCACCGCATGCATATCCCCCTACAATAAACGTAAATACGTATAGTATAAGTTCACCAGGTACAAAATATTGAATTTCAGCTTTTTCCATCTATACAACAACCAACCATTCAATAGAACTGAATAATACTTCGTACAGACTTTGTAGCTAGCTATCGTCGTCGTCGTACACTAAACTTTACATATAGGCTGTGGGGTTTCATTTTGACGCAGCTACAATCTTCGCCTACAGGTAGAAGTACGATATAATACGCGAATTTAAAATAGGTAGAACTTTTTTACTACATTTTCATGCCCTTTATACTTCCCCTTCAAACACATTACGAGTATATACACATTCACACACTAAAACCAAATCCAATTCGTACGTGGGATTTGAGCAGAATTTTACTTCGCTACATCCTTATGATTTGACCAATTTAGACAGCTATACATTTGAAATGATAAAAAAAATAAAAATGTTATACCCGAGTACAATTTAGAACACCTAAAGGCTAAAACCGGTGTTTTTATATTGATTAAATTGATCTATTAATACATTTACCCAAAAATTTATTTTTACCACCAGTAAGTAACGTGCAGAGCATACAAAGGTGTTAGCAATTTGAAAAATATATACGAAAATATCCATCTAAACGTACAGTTCTACGTAGGCGTACGTTTGGTCAGTCATTCAGCTATATTCACGTTCGTTCAAAGGTCGTCAAAGTACGTAATAATAGATACGAGACTCGTAACTTTACCAACACATGTACCAAAAAAAAATGGAACTGGGAGGCCGTTAAATGAGACGAGTTTGGACGACGTGGTCGGCCAAAAAGAGGCAATGTATAGGTTAGAAAATTTCCAATTTTTTACTACACCCATCTACACAGAATCGTTCGTTCATTCGTTCGCATTTCAACCCGAACATCGAAAAATGAAGGGAAGAGAATTTTTCGCGGTAATAATTTTTAACAGCTTCGCCGTTCGAGAAAGTAAAACGACCTTCAGACAGGAGGAAGGAGACGAAGATGGTATGTAATTGGGCAATGGTCGAACACAGAAGGGAGGGAAAAAACTCGACCAAGTGATGAGCCAGCGAGGTGGGAAAAAATGGCTGTAACGAACGCGTAAGGTAGGTACACGTTGTAAAAGGCTAGAGCTACCGGTGTGTAAACCCTTCGGTCATAAAAAATCTTTCAAACGCTCCATAAAATAAACAAAAACGTTACCTCAAAATTGGTTAAACATTTTCACGAACCGACACTATACTACCTATAAGCAAGCGTACCTACCTACCGATAGAAAGAGAAACACCAGGGGAGGGGGGGGGGGGTCAGTGAAGAGCAGATCGCACCCCAAAATCGTATGCGCATCGAGTACTACAAATTCTACAATATACGTACGTGAAGGTAGGTAAAATGGATACGTATTACTCGTACATTCCAATAACTCGAGAGTTGAAAGAATTTCACTTTTTTATGCGTTTCATTTTTTCCACGAAGCTGAGAAGGGAAGAGATGGTCGAATGACGTTGTCCGAAGCGCAATAGAAAGGGGTTTTCTCTACAGCTATCTCTTTTTGGCGCGTTTTAAGTGAAATACAGTAGCAGTTAAGATGCTTTTATGATGGCCATTTCTTTCATGTTTGCACGTTGCGAGCCGCATTTTTCTAGCCAATGAATTTCGTACTTTTGCTCTTCACTTTTCACACAGTCTTTTTTCTCCCAGTTTTTCCCCCATCGCGGTTCGATGGATAAAAATAAGTTTTTGGTTGCGTTGGCGATAAAAGTTGGTGTATTTTAATATCGACAATACGCCAACATTTGACAGACCTTTTTCGTTCATTTTTTTTCATTATTATTTACCCTCGTGTGCTATTTTGAGCATGTATCTCCGTATACAGATTTAGCAACGCTGGGACAACGACGATGGGACGACGCGCGACGATACACGATTCATCGATAAGCCATTTGCAAGAACTGAATATTTGTGCTGAACGATTCATGAATAGTTGTAAATTTTGGAATAGGTATGTTAAGTTATAGAAGCTGAGAATGAGTCCCAAAACAATATATAGTTAAGTAGGCCCTGTTGAGGTTTAAGTTCACTTTGCTTCTAGCTTTCACTCATAATGGCTGCTTCTCAATTGCTCTCTCAGTTCAACAGATGGTGTCCCTTGAATCATGAAAAGTCCACTGCGAGAGAAATTAGCCTATCAAAGGAGACTTTTGAACAGGCACTCGCAGAATTGAACGAAGTGCAGCAAGATCGAAAAGCATATCAACTCCTCCCTCCCCACTAGAAATTTTAAATCCTAAAATTCATTTTTAAATTTTTGGCGAATTTTTGAAAATTTAAAAAAATGAAAAAAACCATGTTGCTGTAAAAAATGTTGTTTTTATTTAAATGAAAAAGTTGCATTTTTTTCATCTGCTTCTCTACACGAACCATACACATAGAACTTATGCCGTCATTAGGATGGTCCTTATTTTAGAGATGGATTTTCCTCCCTCCCAACCGTGGAAGTGGTGACCTCTGGTGAGAAAATAATTCCCTATTTTTTATTTTTTCCATTTTTAAAAAACTCAGGCTGTGGTGGGCCCCTCAATTTTCAAAAAATTTATAAAATACAAATTTACTGTAAAATTTTAAAATTTCAAGTTCTGCTATCTCTAAAAAGTCTTTTTTTAGTAAAATAAATTCTCATGGAAGCGAACCCCCTAAAATAGCTGAAATTCAATGTAAAATACAAATTTCAGCTACTTTAGGAGACCGACTAGGTTTTTCAGGGATGGGGTTAATATCCTCAAGAGAGTTGTTCATTTTACTCAAAAGAGACTTTTTAAAAGTACTGGAACTTGAAATTTTTGAATTTTAAAAATTTTGCTTTGAAGATAGATTTTTTCAAATTTTTGAAAATTGAGAGGCCCAACATAGCCTGAGTTTGTCAAGAATGGAAAAAATAAAAAAATAGGGAATTATTTCCTCACCAGAGGTCACCACTTTGAGGGCTGGGAGCAGAAGAAATTGTGATTTTTTTATCATGTATTCAAGGACCACCCTAACCTCCATTGTCCACAGAAGACTTTTCATGTCCGAGGAGGCTACATGACACTAACTTGAAACATATTATAAGACAAATGTTTAGTTTTACTTTTTACTCTTAGTTGATACCTAGAATTATTATTACGTAGGCAATATTATTTTCATGTAGGGTAAACAAGTTGGTGTTTGGACTCACTACTTTCTGAACTGTGTTTCTTGTAAAATATGCATTTTAAGTTGAGTGATCTTTAATGTGCAAGTTTTTAGTGTTATGATCTCAAGTAAGTAATATTTCTCTGATTGATCTTAAATTAAGCTGCTTCAGTACTTTACTTTCTTGATATTGAAACCGTTCAAACTTGCAAATATTTAAATAAATACCTATTTCAACATTTTAAATGCATTGAAATGCTTTGTAGCCAGACGCGGACTATCAACAACCATTTATTCCGACAATGCGCGGTACTAATTTCAAAGGTGGAGAACATTACATGAATTTTGATAGAGAAGACATTTGAAAACATGTACTCTAGTTGTAATATGTTAACTTGGAAATTTAATCCACCCTGTACTCTATACCAGAGAGGTATCAGGGAATCAGCAGTTAAAATTGCAAAACAATTTTTACCCAAGGTCACCAATGACCAAAAGTTTAATGATGATGAGCTGAGAACTTTGTTGACTCAAGTCGAATGCGTTCTCAACTCATGTCCTTTAGCTTATTCATATGTAGATGACCGAACCAGTGGAGGAAGTCTTAACACCAGGACATTTTCTTATTGGAAGAAACCGAGCCTGAAACGGATGTGGTACCCATTGAGACTGAAGAAGACACTTTGCCTGAAACCAACCAATTTGAAATAAGAGTAGACGTTCATGCTGAAGATGATGATGTGGTTCCCGATGTGTTTGACCATCCTGAATTGATATAGGTGGTTCCGGATATTGGAGCAACATCTGATAACAAAGTATGCTTCCAGAGCCGAGTGAGCCACCATCGAATCAACACAGTATCAAATAAATCAGTGTTGAGTTTGAGATTTCTGGTAGATATGGTCTCAAAACTACTTGATTTAACTAAGAGCTTGGACAAAATGGACTGTCTCGAAGAGAGGTTGCATCTCAAAGTCAAGCAAATAGTCCTCCTTAAAAAGACAAATAACAAGCCCGGTTGCTGGCCTTTGGCAAAAATTACTAAGATATTTCTAGATCAGAGTAGCCTAGAGAGGATAGTCGGAATTTGCACCACAAATCTTGCCCCAGTCATATCGACTACTTCAATAGTCCATTTACCAGCCAATTAGATGTTTATATTTAATATGTACATAATATTAGCATGAAACCTACCATCAGGTGTAATATTTTTAATTGATGTAATGTAAGTAAGTAAGTAATTTTATTAGTTTTTAATTTTATAATTAGTTCTAAAGCTGTAAATTTTTGTAATTCAGATATAAGACACTTCTATCGGCACACAGAAGTTATGTTGCTGTAAATAATATTGTTTTTGTTTGAATGTAAAAATTCGATTGTATGTATTTTTATCTGATTTTGTGCTATCTAGTAGCTATGTCTAGTGTGTGGCTTCAGACGAAAAGCCAATCAATTTCAGGCATTTCTGCCTCAAATGCCACACCTTCTGAGAGATCTCAATGAGATGATTCATCGTCTCTCATTCTAACCATTTCAGTCAAATGGACATGTCTTAGTATTTTATGTCTTTTATCACCATCTTTTTTACACTTGATTTTTCCTGTAAAAAATGAGTAAATATATTTTTTAAAATGTGCTAATCGAGGAATCTCTTTATTTAAATTCACTCAACCCTTTTCTAAACGCAATGTTGCGTAAAAGAAACGGTTTCTTTAGAGAGATTATCAAACTTTTTCATGAAGTATAATTTTTTTTTAAACAAACTGAACAAATGCGAATAATTTCTTTAATCAAACTCCCACTCTGGAGGCTCCAGCAATTTTTCAATCTCTTTCAGAAATCTCAACTTCCTTAGGAGGGACCAAAAATGAACTTTAGAACCTTAAACTTTGCATGGTTGGTATTTAATGGGCACCCATTCAATCATTTTAGGTGATTACTGTAAAATTACAGGAGAGCTAGCTCGAAGTGGATTTTCTGTGATCGGATACAAATCGATTAGAAATGCAATTTCGAACTAGCACTCTTTCAATTTTGCAGTAACCATCCAGAACAATCGAGAGAATGTCCCAGAAGCACCAATCAAAATAATCCGATCTCAAGTTCATTTTTGGCCCCTGCAGAGGGATTCAAAATTTCTGGATAAAATTGAAAAACATTGCTGGAGAGTCTAGAGTGACTTGATACGTTAGAAGTTGTTCATGTGTGGAAGTTGAATTGAAAAAATTGTTCACATTGATTCACTGTCTTTGCTCAAAAAAGTTATATTTCATGAAAAAGTTCCAAGTCCCCTCAATGTGGGTTTTCAGCAGCTTTCATGCAAATTTTATTCATTTTAATTTACTTGTCTTATTATTCTTCCACTATGAGCTTTCGAATGAAGTTCGAACCAAATTGATAACGAAATTTGATGAAATTCAATTTCTAATCTTATGAATAATCATTAACAATTTTTCCTATAGGTATTTTTTAAAATTATCGCGACATTGAAAAACTTCAGTTTTCAAAATGTTTGTGTGTTTCAGACTTCATACTATGTAAATTTCAAGGGTCAAATAGAGGAGGAGAATCCTCGTAATTGGAAAACGATTAGAAAAAATTGAATTAAACGTCATAGCAGAAGAAGTTGGTATTGTTCGCATTATGGAATTACCTATTGGCAGGTATTTTGAATTTTACTTGAAAGATTTCCTCGGAGCACACCTTAAAAAAGGAAATTTTCAATAAGTGAAAAAATTCATCAAGATTATTTTTTTACCAACCTATATTTGATACTAACATATACTTAGTTATTTTTCCAGAAGTATCCAAGATTACTCAAACGACAAGGAACCAGATTTCAAAATTTACATTAAAAAAAACAAAGCTCGAATCAATTCAGAGGAAAGGACCCCTCATCGATTAATTTTGTCTAAAAAAGGACTTCGTCACGTTACCAATGGTAAGTTGAATTTTCGCATTATCAATAGTTGCCTTCTTATTCAATCACATTTGCAGGAATATTCATTTTTGTATGTTTTCAGGTGGCGTGGAACACCAGGAACCAGATCGTAAATTTTGATTCCTCAATGGAGATACTCAAGATGTTTCATGAAACACAAGTAAAAATCTACAAAAAAAGATTGAACAACTGTTAGGGGGAAATACTACGTTTCCTCCGGTGAGGGGTAAATATCCACTGTCTCGCCCCCAAGGGGTACTACGACAATCCCAACAATATACACGGGGACCCCAGTACCTAATAATCAATAACGAGGCATAGCACTGGTTATTATACGTTTATTAGACAAAGAGGTAACTTGGTCATACGGTCATACGTATGACGCTATACAATAGGTAACTATTCTTCTGCTGAGCGTTGTACTTACGACGGTAAGAGGCCAGCGTTAAAGCCTTGCTACGTCAATGAGATAAATACAACTGCACAGAGGCAGGGTCTTTCGGCAGGGTCTACCTCTGGATGGAACGAATCCACCAGAGGGCGCTAGACTAGCTAGCTTACCCCCAGCCTGGGCATAATTACCCCACTAGGTAGGTAACTAGGAGTCCCTAGTCCCCACTACATAACCAACTTATTCAGCAGTTGTCGGCTGAACTGGGGTAAATATTTCTTTAAAATTCTTCCGGAAAATTTTTAATAATTCTAAATAATTTTATTCATAAGTATAATTTTTTTTATTTTTTTTTATTCATTAATTATTATTTTTTATATCATTGATTAATTTAAGATGATTTATTAATTCATTATAGAAGCAAGTAAGTCTAAACTTCCTAATTCCATCATTACCTATTTTTTGAGTTGTAAATTTATAATGTAGGTACCTAAATATGTTTTCCAGAAAAGTTGGCTCGCAGGCAGCGACTGCCAAGAGGTGCCAAAGAAAAAATAGAAGAAGGATTTTATAAAAGATTAGGATAATTATACTTATTCTCATTCGTTGATTATAAAAAAGTTTCTGACATTTCTGCGCATTAGTCACTTTAGAACTGTAGGTATTATTCAAACGTTTGATGCTATTTTTCATTTCTGGCATGTTTTTGAAATTTTCATCATTGAACATTTCAAAAATATTCGGTTCCGAGCCTGTAGAAACCGATTTTGGGAAAACGGTAGACGTGCCCATGCGATCGACAACAAGTACAAGGAAAGCGCATTTTCTTATAGATATGATTTGCAGCATGACCAGGGGAACGGCAAGAGCAAAGGATAAGTTCTCTGACTCGAAGCAAAGAAAAAATACCAAACGATGAATAGAAAATATAGGTGTATGCGTACGTACAGGTACACATACGCCATCGTGTATTTTTCCCTCCTCTTTTTCGAATCTTCACCACCCTCCTCTCCTCACCATCCGCTCCATCACATCTTCAAATTCTGACTGAGTCTCCGCCGGCGCGGCGCCGCTTGTGCATAAAAAGAAGAGTATTTTTTGCTTTTTCTTCGATGCTGCTTTGATGGCGCTGAAAGATTATCTGTCAAAAGCAGCGTCATCGTGAACGAGTCGCAAGAAGAAAAAAAGCAGGAGGCGAAAAAGCCACTTTTTTCCATATCGCGTCTGCCTCATCTTCTGTTGCTCGAGAAAGAAAAAATGCAGCATCGTATTCGTCTTCCAGCTTCCTATATGTATTTATACGTAATCCGCGTATTGGGTTTTTTCCTCCTTCGCATGGTCCGCTCTGCCACCTCTCTCTCTCTCCCATCGTCTACCATACACTCGTACACGGCAGCGTCTTCGCTTCTTCCTTTTATAATAAACTATGTTTGTAATATCCGATATGTATTTTCCATTAGCGACAACGCAACGTGGAAAAAAAAGAAGTATTTTTTTTCTCTCTGTACGAAGGTCTGTACCTTTCGTCGTCGATTTCCCTTTTTACACTTGTACTCCGAAGCAAGTCGAGCCGAGTCGCAGGTATTGAATTTTTGCTTATAGTGATACTACGTGTGCACAACTGCGAAAAGATATAGCGTATCGAGTAACGAGATTCGATTCGGAATATTCAATGTGCAGGTAGAGTAGAAGGACAGGGGTTCGAAATTAATTGGGTTTGTATATTGGAATATGCATACGTATTGAATAATATGTTACTTAATACGTGACGATATAAGATCTTATACTCGTATTTTGGATATAGTGATACGAATAGAGAGCTTTAGCAGTCCAAGTCTATCTCCTTATTTTGAAATAAATGATCAGTATTACTCGTATACTGAAATTAGGTACAAGGGTGAACTTGGAATTGGATTTCCAACGTTTTTAATAATGGATCATTTCACGTCAAGAGTTCTGGAAAACTTAATAAACTATATTTTTTCAAACATTTTTTTCAATTTTCAAGAAATTAGGGAGCCAATAGGAGGGGTTGGAGGGACCGAATCAAAAAATAAGTCTATATTCGTAATCAGCGCCCTCAGAAACCCAATAAACCATATGTCGCACGATTTTTACAATTTTTAAGAAATTTAGGGGTCAATAGGAGGGGTTGGAGGGACCGAATCAAAAAAATAAGTCGATATTCGTAATCAGCGCTCCCAAAAACCTAGCAAACCATACGTCACACGATTTTTTCAATTTTCGATCGATTTGATGGCAACAGGGGTCGTTGAAGGGGTCAAATCAAAAAACAAAGTTGATATTCGAGTTCAGCGTTTTCGAAAACGTATGAAACGATATGTCACTCAATATTCGACATTCTTGTACATTTTGACCAAAATTTTGGGGCTCCATATCCCCCTTCCCCTTCTTCAAATTTTTGTGAATATCATCAGGAAAAGTCCAGTTAGATGTATTTAACTATCGAAATAATGTATTCTTTCCGTATTTTTTTTTTCAAAATTTGAAGTTATAGCTCCGAAATTTGGCATTTTTTTCAAAACAGAGCTTTCAAAAAAAAGCTCAGCTTTAAAGTTATGAAATTTTTGAAATCGATTTTTTTCAAGTTTCAGCACTATTAATAGTCAAATGCAATTAGACTACTGATCGAATCAAATACATTTATCGAAGAGTCGATTATTGTTTCAATTTTGCTGAGCAGACAAAAACAAATGAAAGAAGTAAATAAGTTGAATATTATGTACAAATGTTTCCTCTCAGTGTCCGTGTAAGTTGGTTTTACCTTATCAAATGCATAAGCAGGACAGGAAGGACATATAAAAGGTATAGCAGTGGTACACTAAGTTATGTCATAAATAACTGTAAAAAAACTTATGCGTAATGTAATATGATTGATGGCCAAGTTATTGCAAAGCGAATAAAAAATTGACGACTTTGCTGTATTCTTTGCCTTCCAGACACCTTCTCCCAGTCTCTAGTCTACCTTAGAATACCACATACATGTGTTCGTCTTCGTATTACAACACAACACGAGTACAGAGTTGTAAATTTCATTTTTTTTTCACCTTTTCGCGAAGTAATAAAGAAATGGCTTTTATACGCAGGCGTTTTTCTTTCATACACACGAAGCTTACTCGTAGGCTTCTCGCCTTCATCGCACCAACACCCTCTCTCACACAATAATAAAAATTGAAAAAGTCTCGATTATTATAAAACTACACATACACGCGCCAAAATACATATATACCTACGTATAGTACGTACATGTGGAAAAAAAACACCTTGATTTTATTCTCCTTCCCTCCACCGCCATCATTCATTTCTCGCTGTACCAATTTCTCTTTTTCAAGATCCGCAGCAGGTAGTTCGAAAAAAAATAAGTTTTACCGCCTCGAGAAAGAAAAAGAGGAATATTTTATCGAATTATTTCGTACCCATGTCCGTGATGTTTTTTTTTTTTACACAGACGAGCAGAGGAAAAACTTCCTGATTTCTTAGTCAGTTTTGTGGTAAGAAAGAAGACTGCTTTTGAAGGATTTCTTTTCCGGTATTTATTTATTTTTTTAGTCGGAGTTTTTCTCTTTCGTTCGCTGGGTTGAGGATTTTATTTGCTAAAGAGAGAATATGTCCGGTTTTAGTTTCACGGCCTACTCGTATTTTATTGGCAGGATATTTTTATTTTCTCGGTTTATAAAAAATAGTCCAGATGTAAATTAAAGTGTCTGATGAAATTAAAGCTTCGGCGGGGGGAGCTTTTTCGAAAGAATGATCCTACCATTCCTCTGACCGTTCAAAACGAATTTCCAACACAAAAACTGTATAATCGAAAAAATAAAGACATAATAAATGTTCAGCAAATATGTATTTCAAAAACAGAGCCTTCAAGAAAAAACTAATATATCATCACAAAATAATTGATCAAGTTGAGTTTCAAAACTTTTTCTCAAAATAAACCCAAACAGAACACTTCAGAAAAAAACTATAGTAACACTCCACTGGCAGGAAATTTCATGACCTACAATTTTGCTCCCTTCATTTTTTTCGTAAGATCCTTGCTATTTTTCAAAAACCGTTTTTCTTTAAAAATGAAAAATTTACGATTTTCAAAAAACGTTTCATTTATTGAAAAATCAGTTTTTTTGAAGAAGAAGATAGGTTTCTAACAAGAAAATGGAAACAAGCAGAATTGCAGAGCACAAAATTTCCTACCAGTAGAGTGAAATTGTTTTTTTTTCGATCGGGTTTTGCTCTTTAGGCAGGTACTTATTTTGAGGACAAATAAAATAAAACCTCAATAATTTCAAAAAAAAAAAAAAACAAAACAAAGGGCGACGTCCGTAATGGAAAAAAGTGAAAGTGCATACGAGTAAGTAATGATTTACATTTTCCCATTTCTAAGCAAGCTTGGAACACAATTCACAATTTAAATAAATTCCCAAAAAAGGGTCCATTTTCAGCCCATTTTCATGGCAAAAAAGAGAAAAGAGCTAATGCAATTCAAGGAGGGCTGAATTTCAGAAAAATTCAAAATGAAAGAACCATCTTCAAATGTTTAAACTGACAAATTAAATTCTTATCCAATAGTTTCCGTTTTTTTTTTTTTTTTTTGCGAAATTAGAGCAGTTCAGATTTTTACTGCAGAGTATTCAACCATACCCACCAGCTTACAGATTAACCCTTCGATATTCCGAAAGTTCACCAGATAAATCTTTAAAATTTTCACGCGAAAAGATGGACTGAAAAATTCGATGTTTGGAAAAGAATAAAAATATTCTAGTCATTCCTCACTTCGAAAACTGTAAATTTTTTCAAAACAATTACGTACTGGAAGTGTATTTAATTCCTCCCCGCAATTTTTTCAAACACAAAGAAAAAAAATTTTAGCATGCCAAAACACAGCATTTCCTCCTTCTTGAAAATTCCAACAACTCACAGAAAATAAAATAAAATTCAATTTTCAATAAAAAAAAAGGACCCTTTGCACATTTTTAGAATCTATATTCAAAATTGGAGTAAATAATACTGATTTGGCAAACAAAAAAAACAGAAAACTCATTTTTTTCAAAATTCAAATCGATCTATCTCCTTTAAATTTTGAAGATGCTGAAAATGGTGCAAAGACTTTCTTCGATGGAAATCAAATTTCCTACAAAAAAAGGTCCTAAACACATTCTTGGCATTTTTAACGAGAAAAGGTATACTTTTCCTTCAATTATTAAGCTCAAAATGTAGACAAAAAAGCTCAGAATTGTTTCAAATTTTACAAACTTTTCTCTCAAAAATTCAGTTTTGGAAAACTGTACTATTTATCTAAATGTGAATACGATACGCATGAATTTATGATTATTTTAGATCGTATGTATGTATTTTGAACCAAATTTTTCAAAATTCAAGTCTCAAATTTTTAAAACAAATTTTCAAAATTTTTGCACTTTACTCGCTACAAAAAATTTTATTTTGTCCGAAATGAAAATTATTAAAATTTCTACAATTCTAAAATTCTGTCGATTCTTTAAAAATGTTTGTTTTCAGCTAATTTTTCCTGAATCTTGAATTTCAAAATGAAATTTTTTTCAAAATCGAAAACCCTCGAGACATTTTTTTGTGTTTCTTTTAGCAAACAGTCGAAATTAGCAAAAAAGAGAATGAAATTCTGCGTTTTCAGGGATGAATTTTTCTTGGAACTTTTGAAAATTTGAGAAAGAGGGAGTTGAGGAAAAAATTCAACAGATTTTTTCTTAAAATCGTATTTTAAATTTTTTTTTTTTTTGCAAAAATCGTCAATTTTTGCAGCGAGTGATGACCCAATTTATTTATTTTTCAAGTATCACAGCCTAATTTTTTAGTTCAGCCTTTCACATGAAATTTTTTAAAATTTATTTCTAGAACTTCAAAACAATGCGGCATTGGCATTGAAAGGTCGTCGAATCTTAATCAAGACCAAGAAGAAATTCAATCCCATGTGATCTTTGATCCATCTTCGCTCCAAGAAGAAGAATCAAGTCGATATTCTCCTTCCCACGACCAATTTGCCTCACGCAAGACTGCCACCCATATGAGTTGAGCGCTCGGTAGCGTAGTGGCAGAGTTACAACTTCGTAAGTCAAGCTCGTAGGTTCGAATCCCACAAATCAATCAGTCAACTGATGAGAGTCTGATGAACCAATCAAAATTGCTAACTCAAGCAACTGATCGAAAGACTATCAAAGATCCAGAATGAAAATCCAAGTCGAGTTCATTCCTAGCTTATGTCCAAGCTCCAACATAAGACTTCAGTTGTTCAAATTTTCTCGAAATAAATTATTCATCAAATTGGAGTAATCTGTTTTGCGAAACAAAAATTCAATAAACTCGTCCTCAGACAATTGACCAAGAAGCAATTCAATCCTACACGATCTTTGATCCATCCATCTTTGCTGCGTTGCATATGAGTTGAGCACTCGGTAGCGTAGTGGCAAAGTAACGACTTCGCAAGTCAAGGTCGTAGGTTTGAATCCCATAAGTCGATCGGTCAACTGATACGAGTCTGATGAACCAATCAAAATTACAAAATCAAGTAACTGATCAAAAAACTATCAAAGATCCAGAATGAAAATCCAAGTCGAGTTCACTCCTAGCTTTTATCCAAGCTCTAAAATAAGACTTCAGAAGCTCAAATTTTCTCAAACCAAATTATGTATTCACTAAATTATAGAGCAATCTCTCTTGTGAAACGAAAATGCAAAAAATGCATTAATTCTAAAATACCCGCACGAAAGATCTCACAAAACTGTCCAAAAACCTCGTCACCATCTTCTCTCTACACAGCAAACTTACCAATCAGTTCAACCTTTCGTATCAAACACCCCAAAATCCACACCATTACACCCTTCACAGTTCACACACATAGTGCTGACAAGTTGGCCAAATTTGACGTTTCAATTTCACGCCGTCGGTCAAGCTGCCCTCTCTGGACACCCGAAAGAAAGACAAAGACGACCACCAACACCTCCACCTAGTTAGATACCGACACCAGGATCGAAATCGACACACACACGTGCAAAACTGTTAGGGGAATTAAACACCGACTATACGACTACGAACGCATCTCATCTCACACAACACCGGACCACAGATGACGTGAGAATTGACGGATGAGTTGCTCAGTCGTCGTCGTCGTCGTCGTCCTGCAGGACTAACAATGCAGGACGAGTGCGGTCATAGATTGTCGCACACGTACCTATCCCTTATGTCCACAACGAGCTTCTTTATTTACCCCTCACTCTGCCCCCCTCACTCCATAATTCCACCATCGTCACTTTGTTTCACCCTTAAACAAATGCAATAAGGTTTTATTAAACTTCTTTCTCCTCCTTACTCGTACCTGGTATGGCATGGTATGGCATACAGAAGTGACATTTTTCCATCCTTTTTCGTCTCGATACGTCTTCACCTTCTTCCCACTTGGCTGTAAAACTATCTCTTCGTCTACGATGGTATTTTTTTCACGCTGGTGATTTCTTTTTTGTCTTCTTCGTGTTGCATAATTAGCTGCCTTACGGGTATAAAATCAATTTTTCTCGGCGACGTGGCTCTTTCACGTCTTTATAGTTTTCGTTTTAAGCTCGTCGACGTCGTCGTCGTCGTCGTCGAGTAAAAACAATACGAAAATTGACAATATTCCAGTACCAAGAATATGGTAAAAGCTCGTCTCACACAGACGACGACGACGACATCGCACGTATATTACCTGTACGTCGTTTCTCGACTGATCCTTATACCGTCGAAGACGACGACGATAGAAGCTCACTTCACTTCTCTATTCGTAAAAAAAAAAGACGTCGCATAAACGCTAGAAAATAGAAAAAGAGAAAAAAATCTACCGCCGAGTGTCACAAAATGCAATTTTTTTTCCACCCCACAATACATGATTTACGGCGTTACCTTAAAGTTTAATATCAATCGTTGTACGTTCTCTCGGACCCGGCCCAGCCCAGCCCGGGCTCGGCTCGGTTCGTTCCCGAAATAGCTCTCACGATATCTTATTTTTTCCAAAGGTACGACGAGTAAAAGAAGTGGTCGCGCCGAAATCGCATTTTTCTTTCTCGTGTGTTGGTAGTATAAAGTGTCGTCTATACCGCCTGGACAAACCTTATCCCCCCTGTCCTCTGGGCCTCAGTAAATGTCACCACCGTATATACGTATAAGGACGGGTTAGACAATATAAGATAAGATTGGCTAACACCACGACAACAACGTGATATTGTCGTGTATATCTCTGGCTATCTTACATAAATGTGGTGGTAGTATCGTACGCCACTTATACACCTATGCCACACTATGGGCCTCATCTACTCTCTCCTCCCCCCTACCCATTCGTTGTCATATACTCGCACACACTCACACACGCACGCACATAGACCTATACATTTATACGTGTGTTGTGTACAGTATGGTACAATAGGTAGGTACACCCTCTATAAACCTATCTTCACCGACACGCTGAAAATAATATTTATTTTACGAAATGAAAGGTGAAAAATATGGCGGAAAGAAAATTGATGGAGTTTCCGTTATTAAAACCCGTTTTTTCTTTCCCTCTATATATAATCTCTCCGCAACAAACGCCTCCTCCGGCGGCTCCTGGCGCACAACCCGCCACCGCTCCTCATCGCCGACTATTATTTATTTTCCTTATTTTCATCATCAAATATTTTTTACACTTTAATCGGAACCGAGTTTTTTTTCTCTGCCGTTACCGAGCATCCTGCCTTTGGCCGCTGTTTCCCTTTCCCCGCGTCTTTGTCGTGCCGCAAAACCATCTAGTAAAATATACAACTATGCAGTACGCAGACACAGAGATGAACTTCTATCGTCTGGTAGCTAGTTCTGGGCTTTTGTAGTGTGATTTTTTTTCGCCATCTTTTGCAGGTACACTCGTATCAACGTCTTTGCTAAGATACGAAGAAAAGCTCGAACGATGACTTCGAAGATGGGGAACCGAGTGCTCCTCAAGAATTAAAATCAGCACATCGTCATTCGTTGATCACAAAAGGGTTTTTGCTTTTTGTTCATGTTTACCGTCACTTTTGAATTTTTTTTCTCGGAATTTAGCGATTGATTTTCGAGGAAAAAAAACATGAATTTTTTCAAACAAAACCAGCAATGAAACAATAAAACCATACAAAACGAATGATAATTTCGACCATGGCCATATTAAACGAATCGATTTTCGGCATTCGATCAATCGACTATCGATCATGATTGATTTTAGCGACTTTTGATCTGGCAGTCTATTTTCATAAGGCTGGAACCGAATTTTTATTTCGAAAAAGATCTATTAAATTGGACTGAAAACCGCAAACGGATCGATTTGTAGGATTCGAATGATCGATTTTCGACCATAATCGATGTTTGAGGTCTATTTATAGCCCTGACCGTGCAAATAGGCAGAGTAATTCAAATTTTTCATCATTTCTTAATTTTTAAAAATTACTTAAGCATTTTTTCGTTTCAAGTTTTCACCTCTCTCCTGCCCATTTCGGAGACTGAGAACTAAAATGCTTACCCAGGTATAAATTCATTCGGCTCTGAAAAGGTTACCAGTACCTACAGCGATATTTTGCAGCCGTTTTCCATAATAAGATTTCCAAAATGAACGATTTTTGACGTTTTTTTTTTTTTTTTTTTTTTTTTTTGAATTTACGTAGTTCTTCTGAAGAAGATCAACGAATTTTCAAAAAATTTCATGCGAGATGTCGAGCTGAAAAATTCTGTGAGGATTGAAAAAAAAAATGAATTCGAGTCATCACTTACTTTGGAAATTGAAGATTCCTCAAAGCAATTATTTTGATTTCAAAAACCAAATTCAAAGATGCAGATGAAAACAGAAAGTCAAATTTATGAAAATCCGCAGTAAAAATTCATCACTTGAACAATTTTACTATTCTTCATTGTTTTATAGAACCCAACAGAAAAATTTAATGCTTTAAAACACGGCATTTCAATTCTTTAAAAAAAAAAAAAACTTCAACAGCTCACAAGGAAAAATTTTTACATCACGACAAAATTGGGATGATCAATTAATAATTACACCTTTTACAGCACGAACACTTTTATTCACGCAGAGTAAAAAGTCGCAACAAGAGGTTTTGATTTTGGAAAAATTCATTTTTCATTTTAGAATTTTGGAATTTAAGTCAAAATGACAAACATTTTCTATGCGGCGTAAAAATTTTCTGACAGAAAAAATTTGAATTTTTCATTGCATCTATTTATAATTTATTTTCGAATTCGATTTCCAAAATTTGGTAATTACCTATTCAATTGTTCAGGTTTTTACAAAATTTTTTCTGAATCTCAAAATTCTAAAAATTCCTCCTGATTTTTTTTTTCTGAAATCAAAATTACTCACAACGTCTGACTCCGCTTCATTCTAATATTGTCGAGATAATTATGAAAGTTATTTCTTGTGAGCTGTCAAAGATGGCAACAAAAGGTCATCAGAAGCAGCGTTTGAATTTTCATTTCTTGAATTCTAAAAAACATTGAGGACAGAAACTGGAAAAATTTTCAGATGATGAAATTTCATAGAAAATTTCTGTCACTTTGGCTTTCTGCTTCCGTCCTCGTCCTTAAATTTGATTTGGCTTTGGAAATCAATATCATCATTTTGATGAGATTAAGGAAACGCATAATGTTCTAAGTGAGCGACAACTTGAATTATTATTATAGTTTTTTTTTTCAAATATCGAAACCTAATTTTTTAGACAACTTCTCGCACGCAAATTTCTGAATCTATCCACTGAATTACTCGAGGATGTGAAGAAGGGCGAAGACATTGAAACGCTAAATAAAATACTCCAAATAAAAATTTTGGATGTCGAATACGAAGGAAATTGCAATTTTCCTTAATATGTATTTCGAAAAATTACTATTTTTCAAGCTACATATTAAAATACAGAGAAAAGTATTTCACTTCTCTATTATGTTAAAAGATGATATTATGACTGAGGGAGTGTGTAATTTTAGAAATGTACGATAAGTTTGTTGTTTCCAATAAGTAAGTAATTTTTTTCAAGTATTTACATTTTATTAAGTTTATACAATGAATGTAACATTATTGATAAGCTGTAAAATGTTTAGTTAGTGGTACCTTTAGTTTTATAATAACATACTGTATTTCTTGTTACAAATGTCGCAAATGATCGAAAGGTCGAGCGACGTTGAATAAAATCATTAAAAAAAAGAGAGAAAATTAGAATGAACGGGTGGAAATTCAACACCAACAATTAAGATTCATGATAGGCGAATTTTCGAAATTATTTAGCTAATAAATAAATTGTTCCTCAGGTAATAGGTATTATCTTCGTTTCACGTTTTTCCGCAATTCGATTCTTATTTTGAAAAATTGCAAGGAATTCAATTCAATTCAGCGAAGTTTATCAAAGTGTACGTGATTAAAACATTCGAGAGATTTTTTAAAGAAGCACTGCTGGTTCATCACTTTTCTCTCCTTACGACTTTCATAGCACTTGAATTTATATTTCATTCAACTCGTAAGAAAAACTGACTAGTGATAGGGCTAATGAGCAGGACAACATGCAAAATACGTACAATAGAAAAAAGGATCTTTTTTTTCAAATTCTGAAGAGAGAAAGGAGCATAAAAATTTCAAGTCGGATTTTTTTCAGAACAAAAATTTTTATTTTCGAACAGAGCTAAAAAAAAGTTGAAAAATTGAAGTGAAGTAATGCAGAAAGAAGAAAAAAAAACGAAACAAAAATTCAAGTTTGATCAAAAAAACGAAAAAATGAAGACTTATTGCAGTGAAAAAAGAAAAAGAACCAATGACGTCCGCAAAGCAAGCATACAAAACATTAAAAATAAAGCTGATTGTAAGAGGGTTTTTGAATCTTGCAAATTATTTATTGGTTGCTTCTACGAGTAAACATTTTTTTCTCCAAAGTTTCACCTTTCATCTTCAACAATTTACCTTTCCTTTAGAAAAATTCTTCTTATCCCCTCCCCCAACCTAAATAATTTGAAAAATAGAACACGACATGAAAAACTAGAATGCCATCATTACTAGAATCTGAGTTCCTCGTCGATGAAAATCGGAAACCATGTTCAAGATTTTACTGCATGGTTGAGAATTCGCTAATTGCTCATTTTTTTTGGAAAATTAGCAATTTGAAAATATTTTCTCTTCCAACATTACGCATTACATTACACCAAAACATCGAAAAATATAATTTCTGAAACTGGGGGAATATTTTGGAATACAATGGTGTCAACTTTTTGATCATTATTTCCAACCAAAAAAATCAAGAAAAACAGCCACAGCTTATCAATTTTTTTCCATTGTTTGAAATTGGCAATAAAGGCCGAAAAATTGACACCACTGTATCGTATGAGAAATTTTTGGCTATTTTTTTCGATTTTTTCAAGTTAGCAATGATGGGTACACAAAAAAATCGGTATGTTTGGATTCCAAAATATTTCCCTATAATTTCAGAAATGATTTTTTCATCATGTTGGCATAACTAATGCGTAGCATTAGAGAAACAAAATATATTCTCAAAACACGGATTTTCCTAAAAATAATTGGCGATTTGCAAATTTTTAACCTCTCAGTAAAACCTTGAAAGTGATATTGGACAGGGTCAACTTATTCCAAAACTAGTTGGGTTGGCGACAAAGCAAAAATAAGCAACGATTTTTTCAAAAAGGAGCCATATTTAACGACCCATAGTTTCCCACCAGGGATATCTCCAGAACTAAAATTTTTATCTTAGACTTTAAACTAAGAATAAAGGATTACACCCCGCGCTTGCTCTCATTCTTGGAAAAATGAGAACCATCTTGTAAGCATATTCTTGCAAATTTACGCGAATTTTGCCACGTTCACATATTTTTGAACATTTTGGAAATTTCCGTAGTTCGTGCCTATTTTCAGCCTATCATTCTACCAATTTTTGCATTATTGAAATATTGATTATGAAACTAAAAATATGCTCCAAATATCAAATTTATAATTCCCTCGATCAATCAGCTCTCATTTTTTAAATCTGCAATTCCATCCAGACTAAATCTACAAACGATTATATACAACATTTCGTTCAAAAAAAAACTTCGTACCAGGCATTTTTTCTAGTCTGATTTACGACCAACCCATCCAATAATACAAACACACAATTACCCATCAGTATTATTTATCCAACTCCGCTAATTATATATCATTTACTCGATTAATTCACGTTCGTATTTCTGGTCCAAACAACCTCGTAATTTTTCACCCGACGAGAACGAAAAAAAAGTCAAAAGAGAGGGAAAAAGAAGTAAAAAAAAAAAGGGATGTTAAACGTCAGCCAAACATACCAAAATACAGTTTAGAATACAACATCGTGAAAAGTAGCCCGATGAAAGCAACAGATAAATGAGTACGACGTACCTAAACCTATAGACCTTCGCCGGCGACTAATTCGTACTGTCCGGTTGTTATTTTTTTTCGCTCTTTCTCTCCACCAAACTACTTAATAGCACGCAATTTTTCCTTCTGCTTTGAATTTAATGCGAAAACTTTGTCGGAGCGAGGACCGAGGAGGATAAATTAGCTTTTTATTAATTTTCCTATACTCTTCACTCGCAGTTTCCTCTTTTTTTCTTCTTCTTCTCTCCTTTCGACGCACACCCCCATAAGTTCCCCCTTTCCTCTACCTTACACTACATGTAAAAGATACACGTCGTATACACGCGGATGAAAATCAGGATCACTTTATATTTCGCATTCGGGAGAATAACAATGGAAAAAAACACTCGTACACGAGTCAAACCCGGCTATGGTATATTTATGTACGAGTACAAAAACACAGAAAGACATCGTTTCATTTTTGTGCATGTGTGGTACGAGTATAAAAAAGCAACCGCATCTAAACAACAAAAAAGCTCGCGGTATATGATTTATATTGCAAAATAAAGCTTTAGCCTCTGGCCAATGTACGTAGTATTTTGGAGAAATGATATGTGTGCGGATCGTAGGTATATATAGGGAGAAACAAAATAGGATTTTATTCCAATTACCAACGCATCAATTGAATAAAGAGAAAGCTGCGCCTCTGTGCCCTATTCTCTTTTGACTTTTATATATCAAAGCATGAAATAATGCGGTTTTCCAAATCATTTAGCTTATTCGAAGTATATAGACAGAAAAAAATAAAATTCTAATACTAGGAACTCAACTTATGTAGCTACAACATGTACTATATACGAGTACCTACACTGAGAAAAATGATTCGGTAATGGTTACTGAAAAACTCAGTAATTTTTGGACATGCTCTAAAACTCTGCAACTGTTCCCAAACGTTCAGGAACCATTCCCAACTTGATTTTCAGCTGGTTACTGAGTGACTTAGTAGTATTTACAAAATATAAGGTAAACGTTCTTTTATTAGATACCAAAAATACAATTTTCAAAATTCAAAAAATTGGGGTAGGCATTCAAGAAATTAGATTTCTTTTTCATTTTTGACATCTACTCATCAGAAGGTATTTTTCACATTTTACACATCCTACTAAAATTCCTAGGCCTAACTGGGACTCGAACCTGCGACCTCTCGATCCTAACTACCTAACCCTAACAATATGGCTATGAGTACTGTATAAAGGATAGGGCATTAAAAGAATATAGGCATATTATCAGAGTTGGTTGGATATCAGTTGAAAGTTTACTACTTTTTAAAAATGAGTTAGTGTAAAATTTAAATTTTTCAGATCAAAATTGTTCTTACATTTTTTAGGTTATGATTTTTTTCAAAAGTTTTTCTTCTGTTATACACAGATCCAAAGCTTTTCCTCTTCGTTTGAAGCATCTACTTAAACAGATTTGCCACCAGAATTTGTCTAAGGAAAGATAAGACAATTTTTTGAACATGAATTCTTCAAAAGTTGATCAAATTTCCTGAAAATTGCTCATAAATTATACACTTATCAAAACGAAGGAAAAATTCCTGCAAAAGCAAAAATTTTAATGGATGTAGGTACCTAAGTATGTGGCCTACTTACATTTATGATATTGTTCAGCTTTTGTCATTTTCTACCCTGAAAGCTTTGCCTTATTTATCATTCGAAGTTCTATTCTTCTTTAAGAAGTTTTGATAAGCAAAGTGAGCTTTTTATTGGTATCATTTTAAAGTTTAAATGGAAAGCAAAAAACAAAATACTTATGGCTTTAATTCAATATACGTATGATTGTATACCCACACTTCCAGTATCACGTTGTACACATTAGGAAAATCTTCATTTTAGTTCATCACATTGTCACAAATTCTAATCTCTAACATTTTGGTATTCCTCAGAATTGTATTATCACCTCACATGAAAAAATTCTCATTTGTTACACATTACAGGATACTCAGGAACAAGTACTGAATAAATTGGAATCATTACACTCGAGTGTGTTGAAACTGTTACTTTTCGTTTTCAGTGCCTATTAAAACTGTTCTTGTTAATAGTTACTGAATACTCGGTAATGATTGCAAAATACTCAGTAATGATGACTCTTTTGCAATCATTACTGAACTGTGCAGTAACAAGTGCCATTTATCTAGGAACAGTTCCCAAAATGTTCAGTAAATTGGGGAAAATACCAATGTTTTGAAATGGTTACCAAACATTGGGTAATTATTCGTGATCGTTCTAATAAAACCGTATCCGACTCGACTTTTTACTCTCATTTCTCTCAGTGTAATGTAAGTATATCCTTCGCTAATACGCACTGCTAGTGAGTTTTGAGAAATCTAAATGATACTTTAACCGATACACTCGTACGTAATGTCGAATTTGAATCGATCTAAATATTCTCTCCCCCTCCCCTCCCCCCCCCACCCAAAAAAAAAAACGAAAATTGCATGATACTTTCATGTTTCTAAAGCCAATCGTGATAGATTGAGAACGACAGAATTGTGCACCGATTCTCATAAAAAAGAAGGCAATAATAAAAAGTAAAAAAATAGAACAAAGCTTACCATATGCAACTGGAATGTGCATCATTCACTCCAGAGGTGAAAAAGTAGACTTTGCGGATTCATCAACACCCTCCCCCCCCCCAACAAAAAAAACTAAGTGCGAACGAAAATCTCGAAAGAAAAACATAGAAATCGAATCTTCGAACTGGCGGAATTAAACGATCTGAAGCACACTAAACACGAGACCGATGATCAAAAATCGAATAAACCAACTTGAAATACACCTCGACAGCTCACTATTGACTGAAAAGGATGGCAACACCTTGCAAAACTACGCGTGTAGGTAAAGGTATAGGAAATACAAAAATATCTACGATAAAATCGAGTAACAATAGATTACGATAAGACTTACGAAACATTTCCGAATGAGTCATTAGCACAGGTATTCCATCTTATAGAAATTATCGCATTGGGTCGTCGTTAGTTTGATTTTCACTACCGTATGCCCCGAAAAAAATGTTTACACACTTGGAACATCAGGTTGATGTTTTTTTGTTGAAAAAATCAACACTATAACAGAAGGATTATGCAACCTTGAACCCTTACAAAGGAACTTTCTGAGGAGTGAAAGGTAAATTTTTTTAAAACAAAAATTCCTATTTTTTACCAAAATTTCCAACATCAAGTTTTTTTTTCAAAATTGCCGAAAAATTAGTAACTTTGATTTTCAATATTATTTTCCCTAAAAAGACAATATTTTTACCCAAAATTGAAAAAAGACGAGTAAGAAGCCATCATTATTACGCAAAATTCAAAAAAGCGAGTAGCCGGCAGGAGTGGGTGTGATCGCGATTCGTGATTAGAATCAATTTTAAAACGAACTGATTCGAATCGTGAAAATGAAGCAGTGATTCGTGATTCGAAAAACATCAACGATTCGTGTTCACGATTCGAATCATTTTTTTTTCAAATCAAATCAAATTTATTTTTTGCAATAGGCTGCATACTGCTGCATTTACAAAGTCAACTTATTTACTAACAGTATAGGAAATGATAAAGATGTACTAAGTATATAAAAGAAATGAATAATAAAATAAAAAAATGTCAAAAAAAATATATATATAAAATAAAATAAAATGAACGCGCCATGTACAGCACACATACATATTTAATTCTTATATAGGTATCTTAAAAATAATAATGCACTCAGTTATGTAACAGTTTTAGCAGCCATTTTTTCAGAGTTTTAGAAAATAATTTTAAGCAATTGATAATTTTGATTTCATTTGAAATTTTGTTATAAATTTTTGCAGCCATGAAGTATATACTAGTTTGGTAAAATTTAGTCCTGAATTGTGTGCTATGAAGTTGTTGGCTATTTCTAGTATAATGACTATGTTGAGGGGTAGGTAATTTTACTATGCCCTTCTTCACAATTTGGGCTATCAGATATACATATGTAATATGTATAAGCAGGGTAAGGTTAAAATTTCATTTGAAAGAAAGACATTCTTGCATGATTCTGTGACTTGCATTCGGTAGATGATTCTAATTGCTCGTTTTTGTATTACGAAAATTCTCTACAATCATACAGAGGTTTACTCACCAATGGAACAGAAGCTATTATTATTCGCTGATTGCAAGAGAGTTTTTGCATTTGCTTTTTGCATACTGGTTGCTTTAATGTTCTACACTTTCAAATTCATCATTTCAGCACCAAAAATTGACCAAGAAAATCGAAAAATGTTATTTTTCTATCGCGCTTACGCTCAAAAATTCCGAAAAAATTACCCCAATCGCAACTTTTTGTACTGATGAATAGCATAAAAAATAATTGGAGGTGATTTCTTCTGCAGCATATTCTCGATTTTAAAAATTCCAAAGATAGCGTGAAAATACAATTATTTCTCTACTGAAAAGGTCAAAATTATGGGACTCGACTTTATTTTTACCAATTTTATATCAAATTCAAAGTCAAAATTGACACGAAAGCATTTTTCGAACTCTTCAATTTTGTTTTCAATTTTTTTTTCATCCAAGAGCCTTGTTTTTTTTTACCAAAACTGTGAGGTTTCATCGATCACATGGAAAATTTTATGACACGGAAACGATTCGAAATTTAATCTTCTTCAACTTTGATTACCATCAATTTTTTCTCACGGAGCTTAGTTTTCACGTAACATTGAGAAAAGGATGAAAAAACACGAAGTTTACTTTTGACGACGAGGTATCAAAGATGTTGAGTGAAATTAAACTGATTTCGCCCATATAACTAGCACAGGCTCAAATGATCAACAGATTTACAGCTATACTGATCATGAAAAAAGACGCCGGTTTTAACTGTATTTGTAAGTATAATGAAAACAATTCCGTCGAATGATCCAAAAAACGAGATGTTAACTCGGATAGAGGAAATGATATCAGTGAGTGTAAACGAATCAGCTACCATAACGAGTATGTTTCAATCAATTTCTCTACAAAGATGGACTCCTGATTGCAAGAGAGTTTTTGCATTTGCTTTTTGCATGTTGGTTGCTTTAAATTTTCGCCCGGCACGCCAAGAAGATCATTTTAAGACAATGACCAAGAAAATCATTTTTCAAATCCAAACCTTGCAAATCGAATTTTTCAATCTATCTCCTGCGACTTTTTGAGAATTTTGTGCTCAAAAAATGTGGAGTGCTGGTGCTATTTTCTGTAGGTGCGCTCAGAACGGAATTTTCGTTCCCATAATTCTCAAAGAAGAATCCAAAAAATGCTCAATAATTCGACTGAATAACAGAACTTTCACTTATGTTTTAGTCAGGTTATAATTTCAAAAATCGTGGTCGAGAATATATGCGGGCACGTTTTCGGCCCCATTCCTAAAGCAGAGGCTATTTTTAGGTTTTTGAGAGGGAGGTATGTTGTGGACTTAAAATTTATCGTTTGATGTAAAGAAAAATATCTGCGATTTCACCAATTGGTATAACATTCATATGATTACATAATTTTTTTTTTTTGGATTTTTGGATGTCTCATATATGTGAAATTTGTTAGTTCCAAAACAAGGCAAGGGCTAGAGCTTTCGCGAATATTGTTATTTCGAGTTGCCTAAAAACGAGCGTTTTTAATGCGAGGAGTTTATTTTTACTTTAGAAAACAGAACCGGCTCGAGCGAAGCGATGCAAAAAGTTCTGAAAATTTGTACTTCGAGAGGCGTAAAAACGTGTTTTTTTTTATTGTGAAGACGAAGAGTTCATTTTTTGGCTTTTAAAATGTTAGAATTTGAATGATGTTCTTTTGAAAGAAATTGATTTTGAAAAAGAAAACAGAACAGGCCCAGGCGAGGGCGCAAGCTCTTGAAAATTTGTGTTTCGGTGAGGAATGAAAACGAATTTTTTTAGGAGATTAGTTATTTTCTGTTTTTAAAACTTGAGTTTTTCTTTAAAATGTTCATCTTGGACTTCGTGGTACTGAAAAAGTAAAGAAAACAAGCCCGAGCGAAGCGAATTTGTGTTTCGAAAAGTAAAAAAACATGGATTCTTTTGTCACAGGCCCTTATCCGAAATGTTGCCGAATTGCCGGATGAAATTCGGCAGGGGGGACCCCCATCCCCCCAAGCGACACCTCTGGTAAAAAATATCCCAATCGCAACTTTTTGTACAGATTTATAACGTACCAAAAAATTGGAGACTTTCATTAGACATCGTGTTCATTAGACACCGTGTAAGAATGTATTACTGTAATCTATGTTCAATATGGCATGTGTACTATACTTAGGCAAACGTAAAGAGCAAACGAATAAACAGAACAAAAATCGGACTACCAAAAATCGGCGATTGCAAATTACAAAATAACAATTTGGGTATTCCATTCATTCATTCATTCATTCATTCGCCCTTTCTAAAAACTTCGACATCCGACATCCAGAATACTCTGAAAAAAAACAATGTTAATTTCACCCCCTCCACCCCCAAACTCATCACCTAACTTCACAACATGCTCTACTGCATTTTCAGTAGGTAATAAAAATATGCCATCGAAAAAACTCAATCGCTGCCTGCAACGTTCAAATTATCCTCCAAACACCACCTTTATTTTCCAGACATGACCAATAAAAAGTTTCAACAAGTTTCTAGGTTCATGCAACAGATTTAATTTCGCCTCCTTTCCGCCACTTCGCCAATACGACTTTTTCCTCTCAATTTCCCAGCACAATTTTCACCATGCGGAAAAAAATAACACCACGACGAATGTCGCGCCAGTAAAATTACCCTTCTTTTATCCTTCCGACGATTTTTTTTTCTCCCTCTTCGTTCGGTATACGTATACGTAAAATACTACAGAGAAGCAATCTCTTCGTCAGACTCGCTACTATATTCACCAAAGCGAAGACTAATTGAAATACAAGATTTACCATGTACTACCTATTACGAGTATAGTGTCGAAAGATGAAATGCATTGCTTTTTATAGCTCGTCGGTTCGGTTTTTTTTTCACCATTTTTTTATTCTTAGTATATCTTTAAGAACGAACTCCCTTATAAATAATAATGAAAAAAAAAAAAGTAAAACCATCTCACTCAAAAGGATTTAAAGCTCTCACCCGATGGAACTGTATACCGCGTAGTATATATTTTTAAGCGAAATAAAATGTAATTTCAGAGACCTTAATCAGTACGGTGAAAAAAATATATTAAATTTACGGTTCGAAAATTCATAAAAGAATAAATGTTTTGCGAGCTATTGTGGTTAGAATATTCAACGTCGGCAAGAAAAAAAATTAATTTCGCGTCGAGGTTATATTACTACGTATAACGTATCGTATATACGTTTACGTATACGGGATTTATTGTAATTTTTTTCTCTCTCCAGACGCTGCGCATATCGCGCCGGGTTACGTATTTATTTATACACACATACGTGGTTTTTTTCACACCTTCGTCTGCCCTATCTGCCTTTTCGCGCCCTTCATCGTCGCACAAGGGTGTAAATTTGCTGCTATAACATATGTGCCAGGCAATCGTAATAGATACAAATTACCGTCGAATAAGCGAGCCCTATCTCCGGACACGCGCGTATAAGATGCAAAAGCTCGGCTCTGCTGTAGTCATTTTTTACCAAGTCAACCTTACAATACCTTCGTTATATTTATTCGGACGTAAATAATGACTCGAAATTCGGATTCAGCGCCTTCGAAAACCTAACAATCGATATACATGACGCGTTTTTATCACAGATTCCCCCACTACCCGGTTTCATCCCCTCACCACCCCTCCCGCTATCGATTCTTATCATTTTAATGGATTATTGAAATGCTCGAAGGCAGTATGCAGATTATAACTTTTCAAAATAGAATTGTCTGCGCAAATTCACGCACATTTCTAGACGATCAGACTTTTAAGGGTGAGGGTGGGGGGGGGGAGTAAGCACTTGATCATCAATCAATTTAAAATTCAAACGAATTAATTGTACCTATCTTTGGTACTTGACATGATGAGCAAGAAATAAGATTGAAGAAACAGTCATGAAAATCCATGCATCATGTGTATGGAAGTAGTGGGTGTGAAAATGGGAAAGAGTGGAGGGGAGGGAGGGGGTGAAACCCCACAATAAAAATTCATCAAGAACTTCATACGAAAAATAAATAGTTTTCAACTCGTTTCAAATTCAGATCCAAAACCGAAACCGAAACCTAACCAAATACCTTCTCAAACGTGTTTCGCAAAAATCTGGAGGGGGAGTGGGTGGAGCTTAGAAGAATGAGACGGTGTGAAAAATTCTCTGTATGGAATATCATTCAAAAGTAGTTAAATAAGTAATCATCAACCTCAGATTTTCCATAAATTTTAGAACATAAATACCTATGTTCCAAAACATCCTGGGGAAGACTCAAAGTTGGAGAGGGGGATCGAGGGGATATTTATGGGAGGGGATATTATGAAGACTTTTCAGGTGATGAACTGGAAGAATGATCAAAGCCCCCAGATTTGAATGTGTCATCGTTTTCAAAAAACAATACTCCGTCCATAAAATAGAGAACGTTGAAAAAAAGTAGAGGAGGAGTAGAAGCGAAAGAGGGGGTACGGAAATAGATCAGGGGTGGGACAGCAACCATCCAAAAAAAAATCAGAACACCCCAAAGAGCAGATCACAATCGCATCAGGTGCGCCAATACTGAATTCAGTATTGTCACAGTTGATCAACGCTTGAGAATACTCAAACGCAAAAGGTAAGTAGGGGGAGGGGAGGGGGTAAATGAAAAAATGATAAAAATTCGTCATGCATATCGATTGCATGGTTTTCATCAACGCTGATTTCAAATCTGATACAATTTATGAAATAAAAACAATCCATATTCACTTACTTGTTGGGGAGGGGGTGATGGGATGAGGAGAGGGGGTAGCTAACTAAATAGGAAAATTAGAACGATGGGATTTCAACTCAACATGTTCATACTGTTCATAGTTGATCAAGGCTTTTCCTCTCAAAAAATGAAAGGAAAAAAGAAAAAAACTTTGAGAGGAGGTTGCGAGGAAGAGGAGGGGGTAAAGTTGAAAAAAAAGATGAAAATCCTTCATGTATATCAATTGCATGGTTTTCGACGACGCCGACTCCAAATCTGATACCATTATTGAGCTACAAAGAACTTCTGTTGAATAATTCCGTTTTTTTTTTTTTTAAATAAAGAAGTCGAATGAGGAGGGGGGGGGGAATAAAAATGTTGGAAAATGAGAACTTTAGTTTTCAAGGTAGGTACCATTATACTCCCAACCTTCGAATTGAACATGCTCATAGTTAATTAAAACGTTTATGAAAAAAGAGCATTGAGGGGGGGAGTTTTGAAAGGGCTGAAGAGATGGGGAAGGGGGTAAACAAAAAAAATGATAAAAATCCTTCATGTATATCGATTGCATGGGTTTCGACGACGCTGATTCCAAATCTGATATCATTATTGAGCTACAAAGAACCCCTGTTTAATTATTCCGGGTTTTCAAGAAGTTGAATGAGGGGTGGGGTGAAAATGATGGAAAATGAGAACTTTCCAAGGTACCATTACTCCCAGCTATCAAATAAAACACGGTCGTAGTTGATTAAAACTTTTAATCCCAGAAATGAAAAAATAGAATTGAGAGGTGGCGGGTGGGGGGAGGTGGGGGGAGGTAATAAGAAAAATGATAAAAATCCTTCATGTATATCGATTGTATGATTTTCAACGATGCTGATTTCGAATCTGGGGTCATTTTCGAGCTAGAAACAAGTCCTGCCGAATTACTTGACATTTAAAACGGTCGCTCGCTATTTTACCAGCTCTCCTTACGTCATGTGAATCACACTTATATGTCGATATGAGAAGTAATCTCTTGAAAAGAGCGATTAGAGATGAAAATGGGGATATCATTCGGTCGATTTGCGGTACGATAACGCTTATTTAAAACACTTTCGATCGTCCCCCGAATAGAAAACCAATTACCTACCACTGGAGAACGATATAGAAAAAGCCAAAAATGGGAGAGAAAGGGTAAAAAGGCGACAATATAAGGGTACTCGAGCCACACGAAACGAGCATTTTACAGATATGTAAAGGTAGGGGCTATAGATACACATTACACAAATACAGTAATAAACGACGAGCTTACCTGATTCTTTCCTTTTAATACAAGCACATTTGTCACCCGGCCGAACGGTATGCCGAGGTGAATGATTTCAGCTTCGCTAACTTCGCTGGGGATATTCCGCAGATGTATGACTTTTGACGGTCTACCGGCTGATTTATCCAATTTAGCCTATAAACAGAGAAAGAGATGCAAAACCAGAGCAGTTAGTATAGTCTTGTAGCACGAGGTGAATTTCGATATCACGTGTTAATTATAGTACGAACACACGAGTGGCCCCAACTGGGCAGTGGGCATGCGTCCTCAAATGACCCTGGTACAACACCATCATCGATGCTGTTCCCCCAATATACGTAACGAGTACGGTGCAGTAGGGTATCTGTAAATTCGAGTATTTTGGGTATCTTTTAAAACCCAATGTATACATGTACATTTTCTAGTACCTACATATAGTAATTTGAAGAGGGGCGAACGAAAACAATACGCGGGATTACATCGTAGGTGATTTTCTGCCGCGTACACCTGCTAACCGGGCATCGTTCATTAAATTGATTAGCAATTACGGGGTAAAAGGTTAGGTTAAAAGTTCGTTAAATCTAATTTATAAGATGAATCGACGACGCAGAACGGCGCACCGTGCTGCAGCCTACAAGAATCGTCGAAGCGTCCGCGCGTATACAAAATACCACACCAAACACCTCCACCTTCATCGATAGGTACCATTCGGTTGCGCTTATAAAATATACCTAATTAAACTTAACGTATATACGGCTTATGCGGCCATATAGATACCTCCGATGTCGGTCCTCTCCCCCCTACCCCCTCGTTTAACAATCTCTATGTGCATATACGTTTTCCCAAATTGTTTGAAAACTTTATCAAATCACCGTTTGTTTCGACTGTGCTGTGCTTTGCTTTGCTTTCTCGCAAATGTACGTATGAAAATACAATGATGCAGATTCCGCCGACGACGTCGACGCCGCAGCTTCAGCGTATACTATGTAGATAGTCGACTCGTGTACCACACATACATCTACATACGTACCTACTATATTCAGTCCAGACATAAATTCAACGTAATAGGGGATAATAGGTACAGAAAAAGCAATAATTTATTGTCGAAACGAGCTTTAAAATGTGTTTTACGGGACGCATAATTTTTACCGAACATACGTACGTCTACGTATACCACATCGTAGTACTCGTATATGGTACCAATTTTTTACCCCTCCTTTTCGATAAATTTGTCTACGAGTACGATGCACCCAACTGTCTCAATCGATTTCGTTCGATTCCTGTTACGAGTACAGTGTGACGGATTTTGGTAAATTATGGAAAGAAGGAGAAGGGAGAGTGAAGGTAGAGTTGATGTTCGGAGAATGAACGATACATGCCAACTTGCAGAGAGAACAAATTTCAAAATTTCAATAGGTATCATTAAAAAATTCCGATTTTCATATTTATGTAAGTAAGTGATTTTGGTTCGTTATTTTTTGATTTCAATGTGAAAAAGTGAAAATCCAGTAGTTGATCATAGCATTTTGTCCAGTAGATGATCATCTGGCAGATGTTATTTGAATAAAAAAAGAAAATGTGTGAAGTATGAGTGTGAAGTTTTATATCCGAAGTTGTTTCTAATAATTTGGAGCTGTGCTGGTTAATTCACATTTGTTTTATGCGGTAATTAAACCCACTGATCGACTATTAGATGAGAAAATTTTTTCATGTCCATTGTCCATTATGGTCAATGGCAATTTTAGGCACCATTTTTTTTTTAAATTTCAAAAAAACATTTCGCATCGCTGAACTCTCCTCTTTTTTGTGTATTTTTAAAAAAAGGCTCCATAAAAATCCTTCCAATTTTTTTGTTAATACATAATTTTTTTTTCAATTTAGAAAATTACGGATCACGAATTAAAAATCGTTTCGAAATTTCTAGCATCGCGGAACGATAGATATTCATTAAAATCGCTACGAAATACTTGAAAATTGCGAATAAACACGCAAAAATTAGCTGAAAAGTTATCAAAAAAATGATAAAATTCAGGGAATCGAATCATTTACAAACTATTTGGGATTAAATAAATTGATTGATTTCTTGGTGAATCATTCGCAAACGGATCTATTAATTTATTCGGTTTTTGTGAAGCTGTTATTTAGGAATTGATCTTTTATCAAGCGAAGTGAATCGAATCGAATCATTCACAACAGACTGGCGATTGAACAAATTGATTGATTTCTAAGTGAAACATTCGCGAACGAATTGATCCATAGTGTTATTGAATCATTCGCAAATGAATTGAATAATTTTGATGAATCGAATCGAATCATTCACAACCGATTGGCGATTGAACAAATTAATTGATTTCTAAGATGAATTATTGAATAATTTTGAGGAATCATTCGATTGATTTGTATAAATGACTCGTTCATGACCGAATTGATTCATAAATTGAAGAATTGATCAATTAGTTCGCGAGTTTGAAATAGCTTTATTATCGACATCCGACGTCACAAACGCATCGGTCTCTTAGGGGAAAGTCGGTTGATCTTTATTCTCGTTTTTTAACAAGCCATAAAATTCGCTGATTTCAAGAGGATTTTTGCCTCTTTGCTTATAATTTAGTGGTTGCTTCTAATTTTTTTTATCAAAATTTTAGCCTTTGTCACCATTTCAATTTTCAAATTCGTTTCATAATTGAATAAATTATTATTTTTTCAACCATCCAACCTAAATTAAATTCAAAAAGTTCTCAAATTTGAAAAAAAAATCTCAAATTAGTGAAATCACAATCTCATACGTCTGCGTCTGTACTTTTTAATTCATTATCGTTTTTGTGTTTTTAAAAAAATGACTAATAATAATGGGGGAATAAAGATTGCAATTTTGCAGTTAACAACGCAGCACACGAAACAAACGATACGTCGTAATTCATCAATGCATTTATCCAGATCTGAAGTTTGTAACTCCCAGGACACCCAGTATATTCTTTTGAAAATTTTATGTTTATTACCTGGATCGAGAATGCTACGAACGAACGAAGCTTAGGACCCTCGAATACTTGAAGTCGTACCAAAATGAACTACCATGGATGAAGAACGCCTGAATGGTCTGGCTCATTCATACGTCCACAAAGACATCTCAATTACCACTGAAGACGCCTAGATTTTAATTATTGATATTTTTTACAAATTCTCAAATGTTATATTTTTTGTTTATTTTAGCTACTTATTCCTAGTTACCTACTCGACTTTACCTACTTTCTATATTTTACAAAATTATGACGTTAACCTACCGTCCGTGGATGTAGAAAAATATAAAAATTGGACCTTTCTCAAAACACCAGAACCCCCCCCCTCTAGATATGCTCTGGCTACGCCTCTGTGGATCAAAAGTGAAAGATGGCGTTGAAATCACTTATGTTTAATAAGTCATCAGATATTCGCTGATTGCAAGATAATTTTTGCTTTTTGCTTGTAATTTAGTGGTTGCTTCTAATTTTGGCCTTTGTCACTATTCTATTCCTATTTTTGATTTTGTGTCACAATCGCATAAATTATTAGTTTTTCAACCACCCATACATAACTTGAATTCAAAGTTTCTTTTCTTTTTTTTAAAAATCTCAAATTATGAAATTACAATTTTATACGGCTGTACTTTAAAGTCAATTATCGTTTTTTGTGGTTTTTTAAAGTGAATAATGATAATAGGAGAATAAAAATTACCATTTTTGGCAGTTCGCAACGCAGCACACGAAATAAATAATACGTCGTACTTCATCCATGCATGTAGGTAAGCACGATAAAAAACGGAAACCCAAACTAAAATATCAAATTTCAATTCAACTTTGCATTTTTGGTTTTAATAATGCGCTAATCGCTGATTCTTTTCATTAACATACTGTATATTTTATCTTTTCAGTTTCATTTTCGACTTCAGAACTATTTAATTTTTCATTTTTTCAAATTTATTTTATTTCTATTTTATTTTTTGTGATTTTCTTTTTTAGGTACAACTTTCATTTATTCTTCAAATTACTTTATAACTTTGAAGAATAAATTGAAGATGAACAAATGAAAAGTTACAGATGAAACTGAAAACAAAAGGAAATATGTTTGGCTGCTTTTTACTTTTTAATTCCATCTTCGATCTTATACGATACCCATAATAAGTATGTTTTTTATCCTTTTTTTTTGGGGGGGGGGGGAGCTTCACACATTTTACATCCATTCAAAAAAAAAATCAAAAAATGAATGTTTCCCTTTTTCGTAGAAAGATATCTGCTTTTCATGAAATTAAATTCAAAGAATATTTTTGAATGTGTATTGAGATCAACTCCGAGTTTTTGATCCATCACTTTTTTTAAATTACTTTTTAACGCTTGGGGAAGGGTCCCTCGTGAAAAAAAAAATGATTTTTTGCGATAGGAGGGGAGGAGCAGGGCTCCCTAATACGACTCTGTTTCAAGTTGGAGGGCTACTAAGACTTCCATGGATTTTTTCCACACAGAAATCAATGTTGGAAGGAGTGGGGCAAAAAAATGATGACAAGACATTGTCACAAAGTATAAAAGAATGACCTTATATGGCTCGGTACACATTTCAAGATTTTAAGGTACATTTGATATTTGTTAGAAAAGTGCATACTCCAAAAAAATACTATCATGAAAAAATTAGACCTCTAAATGTGATTGAAATTGAAATGCAACCAAAAATATATTGTGTTTCTGCAATAAAGCCCGGTCACTTGATTACTTTGGCATCAATACAAGCAACAAAAAGGTTTAAGTACAGCCTACAATTATTAATTTTAAGACGTTTGATAATTTTTTTGGAGACATCCCATTTTTTCTGTTGCCAAAACTCATCATGAATAGGAGCTGGAACTTAGGCCCATACTTCTGAATTCGAATAAAACTCGTTATTTTTAAAATCAAAAAAGACTTTTTGAACGACTGTACTCAGCCTTTCAACTTTCAACATACAAAACGACAAAATTCTGAAGGTACATTTCCTCGAAACCGCCATTTCTCCCAAATGCAGTGAGAAAATGTTCTAATTATTCATCATAAGGGGTACAAGGACAGATGGCGTAGCCAAACTAATCTCAAACACCATTAAAATGCATCCCTTCCTCAAGATTCTTATTCATGTTTAGCGGGGAATTTTTCAAAGATTTTCGACTCGTTTCGAGTAATAAGTGAGATTTTTTTGTAGTAAAACTTGAAAATTCGGGCAAATGAGGTGAACATCGAAAAATAATTTTGTATGTGAGGAGACTTACTCGAAGAGAAGATTACATGCTCGAAGTTGGGAGTTTTTTAAAACAAAAACATTCCCTAGAATACGTCAAAAAGTAGAGAAACTGTTAAGAATTCTATTAAATTGACCGAAGACCAAATATACAGGTACTCAAAAATGAACGAAACTAAGCAGAAATTACTCAAAATATAAAATCATCCTAAAGCAGCATACCGTTTTAGAAATTCTAAACAAGCCATCAGCTATTCGTTGATTGCAAGAGGGTTTTTGCTTTTTATTAATTATTGCTTTTTTTCGCAAATAAGCAAAAAATTTACAAAGTTTGAGTTTTAACAATTTACATAGGTATGTACAATTTTTCTTCATAATCAATTTTCACAACAAACAATGCTCTTTCAGAAGTGCTGATCACTGATTGGCCTATTCATGTTCAGAATCAGAAATTACTCCCTGATTGGATGTGGATGTTGAAAATATAGGTAGATACGTACATTTTTTTTTTTTTTTTTTCAAGAACAGATTGATTCAATTTTATATATATTCATTTAAACGAATAATAATAAAGTTCTTCGATTCTTCAAATTTTATTGAACTATTACTTCAATAATTATATTAAACTGTAATCTTCACCAAAACAAAATTAAAAATAGTCACCTAAAATAAATTATGATTAAACTTGAAATTGGATTCGGGGAAATGTTCAGAAATCCGCTCTCAGAGTTGCCATTTCAATTTGAATGAAAAATTGTTTTCAAAACCAGGTGCATTGATGTTGCTTATTCGTACATTTTAGCTTTCAACTGCTTTTCAATAATTAAAAAACAAAAAAACAAAAAAAAACAGCTCGGCTGGGGCAAATTTTTTATCAAGTTTTTCAACTTTTACCAACATTTTTTTAACCTCATCTTCTCTTTTTAAATTCATCGTCCTCGTTGCAATAATTTTTCGATGTTATTAAATAAGCATATAGTACGAATATGCACTATCAACTTCTACATCTACACTATTCAAAATACGAAAACCCAACTCTATAAACAGGAAACACCTCTGACAAGGTGAAAAATTAAAATAACTTTGTAAAAATATACCCTGCACTACACCTGGAGTCAGCCGAGCCTTATTCAATGAACACAGGCAACCCATTGCACATCTCTCTACAGTATGCAAAAATATAGGCAAACTAGTAATATAATTTCGAAAGGGGTCGAGATACACACAAAGATGCAATTTTCAGTACCTACCATTTCATTAACGAACATGGACAGTGAATCAAGTCGACGACATCATAGACCAGAGTAAGAGGGTTAGGAGCTAGAGCAGGGTGTTTCATACACTCAAACAGAGCGACAAAGATGGAGACAGAAATTACAAAGGAAAATAATATTTTAGTCGTGGTCATGGGTGCTTGTATGCAATTGCATTACACACAATACACATACGTATGTGCCTCATTTGAGCAGTGAATTACCTAACCTACTATGTATGTACCTTGCAAAAGGGACGCGAAGGAAATTATTGGGTGGGGGAGGAGGGGAGAAGAAGGTTGAAGGTGGATGACAGCGGACGTAAAATGTTACCGAATACGAATAAAACAGATTTCCCAGTCTGAAAATGAGTGCTGAGGTGGATATTAAAATCACTAGTGTCGACGAAACTACGATACTACGATGATGACACGACACCAGCTTCGTCGATGGGGTTATCGTACATTTCAGATATCGTCACCTCGTCGTCGGACCGTGTTATACAATAAAATCAGCTAATTTACGTACACAGCCCTTTACGCCTGCAGCCAATGGCGACGATGATACGGAAGAGATTCGCAAATGAAGCGATCTGACGCTTGTTCAGTGTTCTCGTTAAAGCACGTACTACGAGTATATGGGACCAGTCGGTCATTTCTGATCGATGTGTGCTACTATAAAAGGTACCAAAGGCCGAACAACGACACGGAGATCCTTTTGTTTCGCACCAATTTGAAAATGGCACAATGAGCATGTCAAAATGAAAATGGTCATCTCACACACACACACACACACACGAGTCTAACTCGCAAAACGACGGCTGCTATTTTTCACCTCCTCGTACACGTACTATGATGAGGTGTACGGTACATTTACATACATACAAAGTACAATACCTACCTACCTATATACGTGCATTTATGAATTTTAATGCGAAAATACAAATTTCACACGCGTAAAATACCTACCAACCAAACCATACGACGACGACACGACTGTTGCGCTCGTGTGCCTCCTCTATGTGCCCTCGTACGTATATGCCTCACTTAGTCGTCCGTTTTACCTTTTAAAATGGCTTTTTAACCGAAATACAAAGGTAAAAGTTCGATATAATAGTCGAAACAGTATACAGAGTGTAGAAGAAGAGGGAAAGTTCCGCGACCGCGTCGTCATCGTCGGTTTATTATAGACACGATAAATCACGACGGGACGTATTATACTCGTACACGTTGCGTTGCATTAGGTGGCCATGGTGAAGGCGGCTTCTTCTCTATTGCTGCTTTTTTTTCACTCATTTTACGCAATTTTATTGACACGTACGATGTGATTGACATTTGTAATCATTAAATAATGATATTGTTTACGGACGAGTCTGAATCGTGTGTGGTGCGGTGTTACGTAATGTACCTATTGCCTGTATTGTGTATAGGTATTGTACATTATTATGGGCCTATTCGTGTATATTATGGTGGCTTTTAACGTGTTACAGAATTATGTATAGGTATACATATAGGTGTAAATAGCAACAGCTTTTACGTGGAAAGGTAAAAATTATCGTGACGAGGTGATGGCATTTCTCATTTATTCTCAGTCGAAATACATTATGCCAATGATACCAACCTATAAACAGTGTGCTAGCCTACATAGCAGGCAATAATGGAAGAAGAATTAGTAAGTAAGCATAAAACAAACTATCAGCTGCTCAGATTGCAAGAGAGTCGTTGCTTTTTTCATTACAGACAGAGACATTACGTCACACTTAATGTTCCAAAATGTGGACTTCGTAGTGAAGTATCACAGTTTAAAAACCAGAATTGGAAATATTTTAGCACCGAGTGTAAAAAAAAAAAATGAAATTTCATTGCTCTTTTCACTAATTGGCGATTTTTGTAAAAAAAAAAGCTTTGTAATTTTTGCTTCTGGTCAATAAATGTAACGTGTGTGTAGTTTTAAGCTAAAGAAACCTCACCAATAATTACCGAAGGTTAATCAATTTCGAATTTACGTACATTCATGTAATTTTCAAAATTCAATTAAATCTCTTGATTTAAGACTGTCATTTTAATCTAATATTCACTTCACTGTGACGTTAAACAAACTAACCAGGGATTCTCATGAAGTGTCTCCCAGGGATTTGGATAAAAAGTGGTCTCAGTGGTAGCCCTTAGTCCAATAAAATTTTAGCTACCAAGGTTGAGTTCAACTCCCACAGTAAAATTTTGAATTTTGAAATTTTCAAAGATCGCTACCTCGACGCTCCGGTTTTTCCCACGGCGTTGTCGTGGGAATATTTCGACCCACGCGCTTGATTAAGGGGCATCTTCCATGTTCCCTTTCAACTAAATTTTTCATATTATATTTTACAAAGATCATTCGAATTCTTCGTTTTAGATGAAAATTTTAATAATAATCCTTGAAAGATGAAATATGAAAATTTAGTTGACTGGGAACATGAAAGGATTCCTTTGTGCAAGCGCGAGGTTGGGCAACATTTTCCCACGAGAACACCGTGGGAAAAATCTGAGAGTCGGGGTAGTAATTTTTGAAAATTTTAAAATTCAAAATTTTACTGTTGAAGTTGATCTCAAAACTGGTAGCTAAAATTTAAATGGTTTGGTATTTGGGCAAAGGGCTGCTACTGAGACCACTTTCTCTCCAAATCCCCGAGAGACACTTCATGACATTTAGTTGAATGGGAGCATGAAAGGATTCTCTTGTGCAAACGTGTGGGTCAAAATTTTTCCACGAGAAACAGTGGGAAAAACGTGAGCGTCGGGGTAGCGATTTTTGAGAATTTTTAAATTCAAAATTTCACTGTTGGAGTTACTCGTAATCTCAAAACTGGCAGCTAAAATTTTGAAGGTTTGGTATTTGGGCCAAGGGCTGCTACTGAGACCTCTTTCCATCCAAATCCTCGGGGTACACCTTCGTGAAGTTCCTTAGTAAATTAAAAAAAATATACAAATATTTTAGCCAAACATTCTATTCTACCAAATCCAAAATCATTTCAGGACTCTTTGTCTAAATACACAGATTTAAATTTAGGGCAAAAAATTAAGTCCAAATCCGCTTCTTGGATAAGGTAGATTCGATCACTCGAAAAATACTAAAAATTTACACGAAGGTCAGAAATATGCTCGTATGTGTAAAACATGAAATTATTTCGGCGAAATTTTTATTTCGAGAACTCGTGAAATAAATGATTTTGGGAACCCCTCTGAAAAGAAAGCAGTCAAGAAACGTGCTCCTGTTGGTAAGTATTCCCACGCAATTTTCTTTTGCACTTCTACCAAAATATGAAATAAACTCGAAAATATTATATTTTCAATCATTCTCTCATCCTTTAATAGGAAGGCGAGGAACAAGGAAGGAGAGAAGAGGGTTTGGAGTGGTAAAAATGAAGAATCGAATGATGATAAAATTATTTCGAAAGTTCAAACAAAAAAATCCAAGCATCAGAATGAAATACAAGAACATATAGATATTTTCTCAACATAAGTCATCAACTATTTGCTGATTGCAGGACAGTCTTTGCAGTTTCTTTTTGCGTATTGGCTGCTTTAATGGTTTTATGGTTTTAAATGTAGAGATAAGATGTCCAATTTTTATAGAATCAAATTCAAAAAATGATTTTTTACTGTTTAAAAATCGCTAAGCATTATCATGAAAGGCTTTCATTGAAATAAGTATCTACATAAATGTACTATTCGCTGGTTGGCTGAAAGATGAAAAATTGATGAAAAAACAATTACAACAAATCATTTTGTGCTCCGCGCAATAACTCTAAAAAATTATTATGCAATTCAAACTTGAAAGTTTTAAACATAACAAGAGTTTTTTCCACCGAGTAAGTATTTGAAATTTTTTTTTGGATTAGATTGTGTCGTTAATTGAAGATTTTCCCACATTTCTTAAAATTTTCAATTTTTTACATTATTGCAAACTTGATTTAAAAAAAAAAAAAAAAAAAAAAAGACGAACTCGTAAGACGTCATTATAAAGTTTGAAAAAAGTCTAAAAAAAAATCGAATAAATTTTTTTGACATTCTAAGAACACGTTTTTCTTCAAATCATTTTATTAGATATTAAAAAAATAAATTTCAACACATCTGCGAAAAAGTTCAAAAAATACTTCAAAAATTGTAATCCAGCATTAAAAAAAAAATCAGAGCTTTTTTTCCAATGGAAACGAAATGTGTTTCACAAAAGTTATACATTTCAGTTTATTGAAGTGTCAAAAAATTGAAACATTATTCTAATATACAAAGAAAAAAATAGAAAAAATTATAAAATTCAAGAAACACATTTTGTTTCCATTTTAAAAAATGGCTCTTTGTTTTTTTTTTTCAAAGAAAATGCTGGATTAAAATTTTCAAAGTTTTTCATTTTTCTTTTTGAACTTTTTCGTCGATGTTCCTTTTTGAGTGATAATTAATCAACGCAGTAATTCAATTGATATCGATTTGAAGTTCAAATTTTTCAGAAAATAAAACCCGAGATGGTTAATTTTTTCCTGTTCAACGAAACGTATCAATTTTGTGAATAAAAAATTGACAAGGGGTCCACCAAACCGGAAAAATTGGAGTTTTCGATTTTTTCTCGTCTTTCTCAATTTGTTCGTCTCTCTTAACCACCAAGATTTTTTTCTCAATCGAAAAAGGAATTACGAAGAGCAGTTTTCAAGCTTCTGCTAAAATCATGTTTCTTTTTGTAAATCTTTTATGTCTAAAGAAGGATTTCAATTTTTATCTAGTCCCCAACAAAATATCATATTCGAGAAGGTGAGGGAGATACTCAAGACAACCCGATGATAAGTTACAGTATCGATCGATTTCAAGTACGTAGTAGGTAATCCCCTAATTTTCAAATTCCGTTTTTCCCTTTTTTTAATGAAAAACAGAAAGTTTGTCAAAATCATAATATTTTTCTCATTCCTCATTATTCTGAACGACCTCGACTCGAGCATACAAATAACGAAAATACGTATATGCGTCAAACAAGTTGCCTATTCAGTTTGCCGTAAATATTTTCATATGTACCAACGTAATTAGACTTACTCGTATATGTATGTACTTTAATCAGAGTTGGTTTTTTCGAATTTTGAAAAAATGAGTCCCTCAACGGCCGCGGCAGTTGGATCGACTCAAGCAAACGTCGGAACCAAAAATTTCAAACGTCCAAACTCACAACAGTCATTCTTCAAATCCAAGAAATCAAAATTTCAAAAAGTAAGTAATTTTTTACATTTTTTTTCTTTCTTTAATTATTCTAAAAATTATACTTATGTAGGTTGAAAATGAATACTCAGAAACTATCCTCTAGCCCCCAGAAAAATTAAAAATACCAAAAACTCACCCAAAAAGTACACGTATTAATTTTGATTAGCAGTATTGGATAAATCATGCACGTGTTATTCAATGTATGTAAAATCACTTTAGTCTTAGATTCAAGCCTTTTGATTTTGCTCAGATTGTTTTTATTATAAGGAAGGAAAATGGAAATTATTTCCCTTACCCGCTTTAGAGATAAATAAGCTGTTCAGAGGATGAGAGGGGGAGGGTGTTTTTCTGCAAGTTTTTTAAAAAATTCGCCAAAAATTTCGAAAATTGATAGTTAAACTTTTTTTGAAAGCTTACTCTTCAAAAGCTTGGCAAGTTACCCACGCAACTGATTTAAAAATTTGCAGAATAAATAACAAGTAAGTATTTTCTGGGTTTTTAGATGGGATTAAATAAAACCGCGAAGAGGGAGGGGGGACAAAGCCCTAAAATTTTTATTAAAATAGAAAAAAAGTCAAACTTCGTCATTCGTGTGACATATCGTTCCATAAATTTGCAGAAGGGCTGAATACGAATAGGTATATCGTATCAACTTATTTTTTCAACTCAACCCCTCCAACGCCCCCAGTACTCCACCAAATTTTCTGAGAACTTGAAAAAGCAACTATAGACCTCCCAGGACCTGAATTTTACTCAATTCAACTCGAAAACGTGCCTTCCAAATTAAGCTACAGACTGTAATTCCAAGGTGTAAACAACATTCATCCCCACTGGAATGTAATCCACCCAGAGTATATTCAACTCTAATAAAACCTGGCCATAAACAAAAGCCAACGTCGGTCGTCGGTACACAGGTCATTAATTAAACAAATTGTTGTTAATTAACGCGAACGATACACGATATGATGGTGGCAACCAAGTATCAACGAATTAATTTTCGACACCGAGATCGAGACCGAGACCGACACGAAGACGAGTACAAGTATAATACTCGTTGCAGGCTGCATCGCAGAACACTATACGACGTTGGCTGATCCATCAGACAAGTAATTATAAACGTTACAGAAGAAGAAGAAAAAACAAACATCGAGCCGATTTTAATCATTTTTTGCCCTTCTGCTCGTTGCAATAAATCAAACGGTCGATTAGTTATCCGCGTAAAAATTAAACGCCTCGATTTACTCGACTCAACTCGTCGCTTCGTACATAACAAGATCATCTCGCAGAAGAGGAAAAAAAAAACAAACAAAACGATGATTTGAAAGCATATAAGAATACATGAGTACATATATGAGACTGATTCATCTCGAATCGAATGACTTACCTTTTTAGCATCATTATTATTATCAACGAGTCCGGGATGAGTGCTGATAGCGTTTCCATTACTGACTGCGGCGCCGGTACCGTGCGTTAGCAATTCTTCAGAGCCTCGCTGTAACACAAGAAAAAAACCAATGCGAAATTCCCATTAAAATCCTTCGTGTATATTACCTATACTATACACTATACAGTACGAAATACACTGGCATGCAACCGCACGCGTGCCATCGATACGTATAATTCCGGTCAATTAATTACGAATAATGCCCATTCGAAAGAGGGAGAGAAACAGCTACTCGACGATGCATTGCTGTACGTAAAAACAACCAACAGCTTACAAACAGGCACCGAGCTCGTGTTTCAGAATGTTTATTAGCCATTTGGTAGTATATGAGCATTCGATATTATATTACCTATACCTACTGCTCTAGTTGAATCTCGTACACTATATTACCAGCTTTAACATACGTACAGGGTGTTTCTCAAGTTTAGTGCCCTCCTTCGATTCGGTACGTAGGCAACCAATCTCACACACACGTGGAGGTATATTCATCTCATAAGGGATGAAGGGAACCTTATAAACTCGTACTCTTCGATTTGAACGAAATAAAGTTGAATTAAAAGAGCAGGTCTTGAAACCCCAATAACCAAAATTTCTGGTCTCAAGTTCATTTTTGGATTTTTGGGGAATTTTTGAAAATTTAAAAAATGTGGGCAATTTTTACGCTTTTTTATGAAATGAAAAATTTTTTGAACAAAATGAACCAATATCAATGATTATCACTTCAATTAGACTCTCAAATTCGAAAACTACCCATTTCAGGCTATTCCAGAGCTTCCAGCAACTTCAAGTCGCTCTGAAACGGCCAAAAGTGAACCTTAGCACCCATAAATTTGATCCGAGCTTATTGGCAAAGTGTCTTAACAAAATTCAAAATAAAAAAAATGGCCTTTATTCGAATATTTGACGACTTCTTTATTTTCCGGGAGGGAGGAAAGCAGGGATGATGGTCAGGGAGGTGGATGTCAAAAATACCTTCACCGTTTCGATTTTTCAACTGCGAGGCATTCTGTAAAAAATGTTTCACGACTTTTATGGAGGTAGGAGAAGGGGGGGTCGAAATTTTACACATTAATTTTTCAATTTTACATTATTACTTATCCAAATTTTGTACTTTTTTCGCACTTACAGCAATTTTTTCGTAATTATGAATAATGTATATCATTATATAAAGTGGTTTCAATACGATTTTCATACCTCTTCCCTCCCACCACCTACATGAAAATTTTTCAACCAAAAAAAGTATTTAAGTATAGCCACAAAAACTCAATTTTTTAAAAAATTTTTGCAAAAATTGAAGAGAACAATTTGCTTTACAATATTTTGTGAGAACAAAAAATCTGATTTTCTTCAGTTTATTCGAATTTTAATCTTTCTTATTCATATACCTAAAAATGAAATGTTTTTTTTTTTTAGATTGGACAAATTTCATTTTTTGAAGAATTTTTGGTAGTTGTTCAAACATTTACAGTCCATTTTCAGATTTTGAACTTTTTTTTAGAATTTCGTTATTTTTTTCGCTCAGTAGGTACCATATTCCAAATTTTTTCCATTTTATTTGGAGAGTGAAGGGAGGGGGAGGGAGAATCAGCAATATTTTGATCTCATTTAATTGTTTTCCAAATTTTTCAACTCATTTCGAACGTTTTAAATGAAATTATCTCAACAGCTCGCATGAAAATTTTCAACCAAAAAAAATATTAGCCACAAAAAATTAAGAGAACAATTTGCTTCACAGTTTTTTGTGAGAACAAAAAATCTGATTTCTTCAATTGATTCGAATTTTAATTTCTTTTATTTTTATACTGAAAAAGAATTTTTTTTCAATTTCAGGCAAATTTCATAAATTTTAGAAAAATGTTGGCAGTTGTTCAAATTTTTTAGCCCATTTTCGAATTTTGAACTCTTTTCATGATTTTGTATTTTTTTTCGGCCGGTAGACACTATATTCCAACATTTCTTTTTTGAGGGGGGGGGGGGAGGGATAGAGAATCAGCAATATTTTTACCACCTCATCTAAATAATTGTTTTTCCAATTTTTCAACTTATTTCGAACGTTTTCAATGAAATTATCATCACAGATACTTTTTCAACGTAATAGAAACATGTCTTTTACTATACTTTTTTGAACAAAAAACAAAAAAAAAACATTCATGTTCTTTGAAATAATTTTTAATAAAGGGAAGAAAGTGGGGGGGGGGATTTTTTTGTATTTTTTCATCTTCTTAAGACTACTTTTACACAATATTTTTTCATTAGTAAGATGTGAAAAACAACGACATTTTTTCAAAATTCCACAAAAAAAGGAAATGAATAAAAAATTGAGTCTAATTGGAAAAAAAAAGCAGAACGATTTGATAAAAAGCACCTAAACCAGGACAAAAGTAGGATTGGTAGAGAGAGACACCCGAATTGGGTACCCTCTCGAACATTTTAGGTGGTTACCGAGAAATTCCAGGAGTGTGAGCTCGAAAGTGAATTTTTGACCTATTTTGTAAATTCCAGAAAACATCCAAAAACGTACCTTGGGATCTGAAATTTTGGTTACGGATATTTCAGTACCTGTTGCTTCGATCTAGCTTGGTTTCGTTCTATTTTTTTGTCTGGTGGAATACTTTGAAAATTAATCATTTTTGAATCTATGCTTTCTGTACGAAAAGATTGATAATTTTCAATAATTTTTTACTCATTTTCCCCAAATTCAAGATAATTTGTTCAAAAATTGACAAATAGGACCATCAGAGCTCTATAGACCCAGCTTCAAACCAAAATTTCACGATGTTTCTTAAAATTCTGAAATCTGCGAGATATGTTCCAAGGACAAGTGAACCGAAAAGTATTCTCCGCTTCGCACCACTCCGTCATTGCGAAAATATCGCGAAAATAAAAATATACTTAGTATATAGTCGAGCACGCGAACCGAGTCTTGTTTGAATTTTGCATAGATTCTGCGAAGCGTAAGCAGAAAATCCTTCTATCAGATGCGTCTTCATGGCGAAGTTTTGCGTCACATATTTTACATAATCTTTGAGCTCGGTTCTTCGTCATCTCTGAGTTTTTGTCTAACGTAAGGATGGTGACGAAGACGACGACGTAATACACGAGGAGGATTCGGTTTTTATATTAATTAAAGACCGTATATACTCGTACATCGCTGCAGTTATTACGATGAGACCGAGTTGCCAAAGTAAATTAACAAGACGAACGTGTACTTGTTGCGTGAAAAGTCTCTTTAAGAAGTACTAGAGAAGCCGCGTAGAGCGTCGCGACGCGCGCCAGCGAGTTTATAAAATTGGTTAGAAAGTGTACCACTACAAATACATCACTATTACGCACCCAGTGAAGTAGTCTGTGGGGTTTGGTGGTTGCATTAACTATCTTGTAAGACGAGCAAACTACGACGAAGACGACGATGAAGAAGTAGGAAAAAGGTGGTCGTGGTTCGTCGCGTCCTCCTCCTTCAAGTAAGTACGAGTAGGTAGGTACACATTTTGGCAAAGTTGCAACCGCATTTTCGCCAAACGCAAACGGCGAAGAGGAGGGTTTGCTGTACCTATAGTATTTATACGCGTATACCCATGTTTTGCTGACGAAAAGCGCAATAAGTTTCCAATAATCTCTCATGGGAAAATGCTACGAGAGTTGCAGGGTACCTACCGAAAAGCCACCCTAACGGTATGGGGGTTCGGTTGGTTGGGGTAATTTGTATGTGTAAATAGTGTACTTATGTAGATACAGGTGTATGGAGTACGTTGTGAATACTTGAAGCTACCAATATGTATAGATAGATGCATACAGGGTGTTTCATAATTGAAGTATTCGCTCAATTTAATTATTGGCAGACGACCCAACTTGAATACGAGTTAAAGAGGATCGCGAAAACATTTTTTTGGAGGATTTGAAGAAAATTCAGCGAAGACCTGCAGTTAATTTTTAATTGAAAGTCAGCTCCGAAGGTGTTACTTGAAAGATGATATTGATCCCCAAAGAAGGCTTATGGACATTCTTGAATAATTGTGCACTTTTTTCGCTCGTGCCCCAACCCAACCTGTTTTGGAATAAATGATCCGGCTCCATAAGATGGTATTTGAGATTCTGGGTCAACCTAGGCTATTTCCGTCAAAATCCAAGACCACGATCATTTAGGGTTCTGTTCTACTAAAGGGTTGAAAATTTGTTGGTCGCTTATCATTGGATTTAAAAATTTTTCTTCTCAAATAAACATGGAAAAATATCATTTCTGAAACTGGAAAAATATTTTGGAATACAGTGGTGCCAATTTTTTAATTATTATTAGTAATTTGAAAAATTAAAAAAAAGTTGAAAATTTTTTGGCTATCTTTATCGAATTTTTGAAATTGGCAATAATGACCAAAAAATTGGCACCGGTTATATACCAAAACATTTCTTCAGTCTGAAATGATATTTTTCGACGTTTCAACATAATAAATGCGAAATATTTGAGAAATGTTTTTTTTTTTCAAAAAACGAATTTATCCAAAAATATAAAATTACAGTAGCCCTACGCAATATAATATGTACCTTACGTTGATTTTTTGAAAAGTAAGTAATGTTTTTTCTTTTAGCAAACTGACAATAATGAACGAAAAATTGGGACCGTTGTATTCCAAAATATTACTACAGTCAAATTGAAATGATATCTTTTGATATTTTAACATGATTAATGCGAAAATCTTGAAGATTTTTTTTTTAAAACGCAAATTTACCCAAAAATAAGCGATATGCAAATTTTTTCGAAAATGTCCGCTCTTTAAAGACCCATATATCCCCTTCAAGGGCACTTCCGCAGCTTAATCAATTCTTTTGGGATGACTTTCAAGTTTCAACTCAAAATGAATCAAGGTTTCCATTCCTTCGACATGCTTTTTTAGCGAAACATCCCAATAATCAACAAATTTGCTTTCAAGATCACAGAATATTATGTTGATTTTAAAAAAAACAGTACGTTAAACAGTTATTTTAATTTTCTTGTTTAAAAAAATAAACAACCATGAAACGAAGACCCTTTTGTATTTACCTCACGTTTATTTTTTGAAAAGTAAGTAACTTTTTTCTTCTTCCAAACTTGTACCTGTACCATCGCAATAGTAGCAAAAATGACCACTGAACTTACTTGCCATTCATGGCCTATAGAATTGGCATACGAGTAAATTGTATTTTTATTTGAAAAACTTTATATTATTGCCTCAAATTAGACTGTGTCAAGTACTCATACTTTTTTTCTCAATGGATAAATAATTCAAGTGCGGTATTCAGGAATAGAAAACGTTCACCCAAAAAAAGTTTCAGGTTCGAAAGTGTTCCTTAAAGGATGATATTATTGATATAATAGATTCTTAAAGAAGGTGTAGGTTATTGAAATTTTCAAAAAATTGTGATTTTTTCGCTCTTGCCCCTACCCAACCTGTTTTGGAATAAATGGCTTGGCTTCGAGAGGTGGTATTTGAAATTCTGGGTTAACCTAGGCTATTGCCGTCAAAATCCAAGACCACGATCATTTAGGGTTCTGTTCTACTGAGGTATAGTTGCACCATTCTGTGAACAAACTCGAATCAAGTTTAAGTAACATATCAATACAAATTTTGCTACGCTAAAAAATAGCCAACAATTTTTATTTGCATTTAAACCGAGTTTAGCGTTAAACTGAGTTTAAACCATGATGGTGCAACTAGCCCTGAGGGATTAAAAATTTGCTGGTCGCTTATACTTTTGGATAAATTCATCTTTTTTATAAAAATTTCTTCTCGAATAAATATAGAAAGATGTCATTTTTAAACTGGAAAAATATTTTGGAATAAAGTGATGCCAATTTCTTAATTACTACTTATTTAGCAATTTAAAAAACTCAACATGAAAATTTTTTGGCTATTTTTTATCGGTTTTTCGAAATTGGCAATAATGACCAGAAAATTAGGACCGTTGTATTTCAAAATATTACTCCAGTTAGAAATGATTATCTTTTGATGTTTCAGCGGTAATAAATGCGAAATACATTGAAATTTTTTTTTTTCGAAACACGAATTTACACAAAAACAAGCGATTTGCAAATTTTTGAACCGCTTCGAAGAGGTTAAAAAATGTTTCGGATTTTGATGGCAATGACCTATGTAGGGTGACGAGGAATCTCAAATACTATCTTTTGGAGTTGAACAATTATTTTAAAAAAGGGTTGGGTCGAAGCTAGAGGGGGAAAAACATATCCCCTTCGAGGATACCTCCGGAGCTTAATCAATTTTTTTGAGATGACTTTCAAGTTTCAACTCCAAATGAAGGTTTTTACTCCTCCAACATGTTTTTTTTTCGCGAAAACCCCCCAATAACCTACAAATTTACTTTCAAGATCATAGAATATTTTGGTTTTAAAAAAACGCTAATAGACCCAGAACGTTAGATCTACAGTTGCAACTTTATGTTTCGATTTTAATCACACGAAAAATTTTAAAGTTGGATCCTTAGAATTAAAATCAAAGTTTAAAAATCTAATGAATAGGGCAGAAGAATAGTCGTCGTCGTCGTCGTGGTTCCTTGTCCTTTACAGGACATTGGAAATCGCATTTTTGTGGTACCCTTACAGGGTGAGGCGAATGCCTATTGCCACTGCGATTATTCTGGGGAATCGACGTTGTTTCGAGCTTCCACTAGTAGTTTCCCGTTGCTTTCTAATATGCTCAAAAAAAACTGAAAATATGCGCATATTTTATGCGCTAATTTTGTCAAAAACATGCCAAAAAATTCCCTAAAAAGTCAAAATATGCCAAAATATTCCCATCATTTCCTACACAATATGGGTATCATTTTACAGGGAAAAACAAAGTGAATTCGAAGGTAACAATAATAATTTTGATAAAGTGATAAATCTTATATTTTGAGGCAGTTTTTTATGCAGTGTTGACATTTTACATTCAAAAAAATGCGTGTTCAAAAAATTACAAAAGATTACAAAAAAATCCACCCAAAAAAGTTTGTGTTCAAAAATATACAAAGAAGTGAAATTTTGAAATGTTTTGAAAATATTCCCCAAAAAGAGGGAAAACCTGTAAAAATTGATTAAATATGCTGAAATATGCGCTAAAACAGGTAAAAATATGCTAAAACGTGCATTTATGGTCAAAATATGCTAAAATATGCCAAATAACATTGGCTTATTCGACTCGAAATCTCTTGATTCGCAAAGATGTGTTGGATATTCTCTACCTAATAGCACAGAAAAAAATATGCCAAAGAATATGTTCTTCTGCCCTACTAATGAATGTCTCATGAAGCCACTAACGTAATTTACGTTCATTTTTTGAAAAGTAAGTAAACATTTTTCTTTTTCCTCGCAACAATGGTGATTTCAAGCGTCATTATTTAAAAAGCAAAAAAAATGACCATTGAACTTACCATTCATGGCCCATGGAATTGGCATAGGTTGTATTTTTATTTTAAAAACTTTATTTAATTGCCTCAAGTTACACTCTATGTCAAGTAACGTAAGAAATTCCGCCATTGTACGAGTACTCATACTTTTTTTCTCGATGGATAAATAATTCAAGTGCAATTTTCTGGAGTAGAAAACGTTAATATTTTGGAATAAAATGACGCCAATTTCTCAATAATTATTAGTCATTTACAAAACTCAAAAAAATTGAGAAGTTTTTGGATATTTTTTATCGATTTTTGAAAAGGGCGATAATGACCAAAAAAATGGTACCTCTGTATTCCAAAATTTTTTTCCAGTCTGTTTTAACGTAATAAATGCGAAATATTTGAGAATTTTTTTCAAAACACGAATTTTATCCAAAAATAAGCAATTTGAAAATTTTTAACCGCTTACACAAGCCCAAAAAACAAAAAGTGGTCATCGATTTAGATGGCAATGACCTAGAGCGACGAGGAATCTCAATTTCCAACCGCTTAGAAGAGCCCAAAAAGTGGTCTTGGATTTTGATGACAGTAACCTGGGCTGACGAAGAATCTCAAATACTATCTTTTGAAGCTGAGCAACTATTTTGAAAAAAAAGTTGAATTGAGGCTAGAGCAAAAAAAAACTGATTTTTTTTCAGAAAATGTCCTCTCCTCAAGGACTACACATATGATCCTCCAAGCACACCTCCGTAGCTAAAAAAAATTTCTGGAATTCTGGAGTACTAACAAGTTTCAATTCAAAATGAAGGTTTTTACTCAGTTTGGTCTAATCAGTGTTGTTTTTACTTTTCTTGTTCAAAAAAAAAAAAACAAAACCCGCTTCATAAGTCACGTTCACTTTACGCTCATTTTTGAAAAGTACCTAAGTAGGTAAACTGTTTTCTTTTTCCAAACTATGGACTTGTAGTGACCATTGCAACAATGGTGCTTCTAAGCGTCATTATTTGGGAAGCAGCAAAAATTACCCTCCGAACTTACTATTCATGGCCCATGGAAGTGACATAAATTGTATTTTTATTCAAATAACTTTTTTTTATCATTTCGAAGTTGACCTGCACGTCAAATAACACAAGAAATTCAAACATTATACTTCTGCTTTTTTTCTCAATGGATAAATACCTAACTCAAGAGCGATATTTAGCAATAGAAAACTTGAAAAAATTGGCCAATTTTTTCAAGAGGCCAATTTTTTCAAGAGAACCCATTTTTTGAAATTTCCGAGTTTAGCGAAGCGAATAAATTTTTTTAGAAAACATGACGAAATTTGCATTATTACACTGCTAGATAAGTCACCAGACTGTTTCGCTGAAGAAATTTTGTTCTTTACTCTTTTTTTCTAACAATTCAATAAGATCAGCAAAAATTTCCACAGAAATAAATTCAAGTTGAATGCTGCTCATTAAACACCATTTCTGTCTAGATAGCACTTCATAAGAAAGCATTATACTTAAGTAAGTACTTTTTCCTTTTCCCAGACTTGAACTTCATTGATCATTGCAGTGAATAGTGAACCAGAACAGAATGCCCATGTACCCGAACACCGAAAAAAATTCATCATGAAAAAACGTTTTAGGTGCATCAATAATTCTGACTTGAATAGTAGCAAAAAATACCTGTAGCCAACAATTTGTTGCTCATGAAACAAAATTATGTAATTATTTCATTTTCAAAAAAAAAATCAATTCCTATATTAAAGTTGAATTTAACCTCGCATGATATAAAAATGTAAGACTTTCTTATTAGAACAACCTGATAAATTTGATACTTTTTTGAAAGCAGCATCGCGTATCTTGAATAATTGTCAAACAAAAACGAGTTAGATTGAAAGATCATTTATTCAAAACTCTCTGTAACCAGCATTACAAACGCTCGAGTTCATTTTTGAATTTTTTTTTGCAAATTTTTGAAAATTCCAAAAAACCTGCTGCAATAATCAACTTTTTTACAATAAGTCTTTGTGCCATGCAAAAACCACAGCAAATTTACAATATTTTCAGCAACATCGAATGGCTCAGGAAGGGCCAAAAATAAAGTCTGGTAAAGCATAACTTCGATTGGTGCTCATTGAAGCCTTTTCAAAGGTTTCAAGCGTACTATACTATACGTATAGGAAATCACAGGTGTGTCAACTCAGATACGTTGATTGTTGACCAATGGATTGAGCCCTTCCAGAAAAATTTGGAATTCTCAGGGAAAGTTTGATACTCGCTCGAGGTTCCAAAAAGGCTTGAAAAAAATAAATACCTACAATCTACATAATTATGTACTTTATGAAAAAGCTCAAGATTCACATTAATGAGACTTTTTCGAATTTTCAAAAATGTGTCAAACATCTTGGAAATGACTTTTACATCCTAAAATGTTGGTTACAGGGGTCCAAAGACATGGCTCACTCGATCTAGCTCTACAGGAAAGAGTCAAAAGTGATAATCGCCGATCAGAACGAAACTTCGCCAACGTGTCATGAGCCTAATCTGGAAATTGACGGAGAAAGGGTGAATTTTCGAAAATCTAATTTTCAACTCTCGTTTCGGGTACAACTTTTCAAGGCAAACAAATAAGGTTCTCTAAGCCTATCTCTGAAACTGAAGGCTCTAGTAGAAAATATTGAAAAAATCAAACAAGAAAATACGCAGTTACAGACCAAGGTAAATGAGCTATTAAACGACAATACATACAATGTGTTACTAAGAAGAGATATTATAGAAATTCGAAGCGTTGTAGCCAAGATGTGCTTATCTTCATGAACCAGCATTTAATTGAAGAATTCATCGTGAATCATAATATTTTCAATTTTTCAGAAATTGATATTTTTCAAATTGAAAATGCAAAGAAAATACGAACGCTTCTCATCTCAATCCTCCAAGTTGAAAACGAAAACAAAATGCTGATTTGATTCAATCATTCGTTCGTTCGTTCGTTCGGGGTAATGCAAGTTACCTATCAATTTAACATATTCCCATTTTTTGCACAAGAATTTACCTTCAGTTCAAAATTGACAAAAGTTTAACTTTTTAAAATTTTGAGAAACTTGAAAACTTGACACAAAAATTTACTCATTTGAAAAATATGGTTGCCCGTAGTGCCTCCAGTGCATAACCAGATATCCAGAACCACAAAGTTGGTGTAGGTTAGATTATATTCCTACACTTCCAAAGGAATCAAAATTCATAAACCCTAAAATGTTTTATTTTATGGTGTTTTTCAATTTATTTTCGAATTTATCGATGATTTCTCCATCCATAAAGTGTTTGGCGCCCAACGTGGGGCTCGAGGCAATTTTGTCAAAACCCATTTTTTTGTCCGTCTCAAAAAATTACGCCAGCATCCATAAACTAAATCTGGATTTTCGATAATTCATATAATACCTACCCATGCCCCTTCAATTTCCAGATTAGGCTTATCGCAGAAAAACTTAATATCAGCTGCAAATTAGTAAAAATGACTAATGATGAAATCTAGTAAGTATTTTTTATTCTTCGTTAATTTCACATCAAATTCCCCTCCTCAAAGATAAAATATCCAACTGAGCAGACCAACAGCACAGCTGATCTCAACGGATCCAAACTTCGTAGATACTCGAATACGCAAACATACAAATATGGACAGTCGTCCTCACACACAAAATAATGTAAGTTGCACAAAAACGTCAAAAATTCGCCACGGCAACGTAAGTCACCGCATTACGGAAACATTATGACACATATAGAGGGCGTACTACGGAAGTGAAATAGGTTACTCGCCGTCGCAGGTTGCTTCCATGCCATAGCTCGTCCACTATCCTATCCTATCCACCCGCCCAGCCACCACCGCCGGTGCCGGTGTATCTCACTCTATCTGTGTAGTGCGTACTCGAGACCATTATGTTAAAGAGATGAAATATATGACGGAACCGACTCTAAAATACATACATATCGCTTAGAAATCGTATATGAATACGATATTAGCAACGGGGCAAAGCCAGGGGTTACCAAAGCAGAAAAAAAATTAATCCTACACGTGAGCCCTTTTTCCTCAGTCACTAGTGTATCCGACTTGGCGCAGCACGTGTACGTGTATCTGTATTTTCAACGTTTACCTTACATCGTATCGTATATGTATAGGCTACCTTTACCTACAAATTGTATTCGTATGAATGTATAGTCCAGCTGCGCCATTTCAACTTTTTAACCATATCGTAATCGATAGCATCGCCCATCGGTGTTCATGTCCACTTGCTAGATTCTGCAGTCTGTTATTGCATCGATTATTCCGATTCTTTATTTTATTATTTTTTTTTAAAGTCGACAAATTGACAACATCTTTTACCATATTGTCATCTTCTTCGTGCTGGAGCAATACTCGAGTACATTTCCATCTACGTTTCAGCTGCTGCAGCAACCAGTAACCCACAAGACTATAAATCGTATCTGCATTTGGTTCTGTAGCGATGCTATTCTCGAATCTGTCAGATATATGTACCTAACCATAGAATCTCTATCGGCAGCACGAATATGGCATTACCACACGTGGAAAAAAAAGTAACCTACACCTCCGACGACTCTGACGCGACGCGTGAAATATTCGTACGATTAACGTCCTCTCTCTCGGTGCTCATTGTCATACGTATAGAGCTTTTAATATGCGAAGAGAAATTTATGCAAAACTGGCTCCGGCTCCTCTTTTAAATATCCTCTCTGGTTCGCGCTATCGCGGTTTCATCAAATGACCGACATCTCGATAAATTTCGCTATATACGACGTACACACAACCCATATAGTACCATAATAATACAAATACACGTTGCAATGTCCGCAACGTACTCGTAGGTACAGATAAAATACGCGATATCGTTCCAATTGGCATTTATTTTCGTTCTATTGCTACGTATAATGTTGACCATATACCACGACTGAAAAAGCCAGGAGGGTACCCCTACATGTAATATGCAGATGGACTGCGATAGGTACACACACGTTCATCTGTACAAAAACCACTTGTCGAATGTCGCGAAATGTGAAAATTACCTTTGAAAAAATATGATAATCGGATTGACTCTCTCTCTCTCTCTGTGGTTACAACGTCAGTCACCTAGTAGTGCTATACATGGTGACTATCGTGCGTGTTTAGTTGCACCTTCAGTCTTCATACTGCCATAAAACCATACCATGGCATAGGTTAAAAGGTAAGGTACCACTCGTAGTAAAATTCCGATGTAATTAACGTTAATAGCCCAGGTGACAGTAGCTCTTTTTTTAGCTATCAATCTGATAGATCTTTTTCGAAGCAGATATCGTTACATGGAAGAGATGACAGTGACCACCATATCCATATAGGTATTCATGATGATAATGTGCCTAATGCAGATTCGAAAACCAAGTTTTAGAGTGTAGGTTTCACTATGCAATGCATGGTAGACGAATCTGGAAGCAACATCGACTCGAATAATCAATCAAGATAGACTACACAGTATGTTGCAAAAGTCTCTATCAGTTTTGATAACTTTTTTTGATGAAGAACGACGACGACTCTGAAAAAGTTCGATGGGAGCAGGAGTTCCTCCAACCAGACAACAGAAAAATGTATTGAAGAGAGCTTACCGGAGTAGCTGATTGCAAAAGAGCCTTTGCGTTTTTCTGCTATTTGTGCTCTCAAATTTTTACTATAATTCAAATTGTCGATTCAGAATCGGATTCAAAACAAAAATTAATCGTGAAAATTGAATCCTATTCACAACGGTAGCTGAATCGCGATTTTATCCAATTTTTCTCTTCAAGAAGTGTTTTTGATACAAACGTCTTATTCATTTTTTTGAGCACTGAGCACAGTTCATCATGCAAATTGAAAACATAAATTCGCAGCTATAGGTACCTAGGTACCTACCACAGCATGAAGAGTGTACTGCAGGCAGTTTTCAAGTCGTTTTGCAGCATCCAGCGACATTTTGGAGATTACTGGAATCTCCCGCAGATTTTTAGAAATTTCTGTTTTTTAAAAAAATTCCACAAAATCTGTTCGAAATATTTTTTGATCTTATTCTTACATCAAATTTTCATTTCTAGTTAGCAGTAGAGCGAAAATAGCAATATTGAATTCAGAATCAGATTCATTTGAAAGCTGAATCGCAGATTTTAGAAATCGAATTTAGAAAAATTGCCCGTAATCAGTCCACTCAAGTCACACTGGAATTTCCAAAATGCATAACCGAAGGCTCTTAAAAAAGCTTGAAATCGCCTTCAATCAACTCAGTATATTGAAATTGGGATTAAAAGTGAACTTCATTGGGAAAAATTTTGTGAAAATTTCATTTTTCAAATCAATTTTGGAGTCGAAAATAAGGTGCATAGGTACCAAATTATATAGAGCTTTTTAGGTCAATTTGATGAAAATTTTGATTATTGTCGCATTTTTGGTGTTTTGATTTTCAGAAATTCGCCAAAAATCGAAAACTGAATTTCTAGAACAATGTTATTCAAAATAAAACCAAAGTCACTTTCGACAGCAGCAGAATGGATTCAGGAATGATTTCGACAGCAAGCGGAAGACATCATTCAACTATGGAAGTATAGCCATCTCTGCTATTCGCGGATGATTGCAAGACAGCTTTTGCGTTTTGCTGCCAGGTATTTGTGCCTTTAATTTTTTTTCTACTTCAAACTGAATTTACCATAATGTATAAATGAAGCAGCCATTTTGGGCCGCAACTTTCTGCTTGCAAACTCAGAATCTTTGAAAATGGACTTAGTGCGTTTTGGAAACACATGCTTCAAATGTATAAAATTATAATAATATCTTGGTTCTCATTTCTAAATTTCATTTCAAAAAAATGTCATCAAGTAAAATATTTTAAGATGGTGAGGTGGTGAAATGATGAGGCAAGGAGATGGGTGGATCTTGTGAAATGGGCGTTAAAAACGTAGCTTATTTAAAAAAAGTAAAATTGAAGTCCAAACACTTTTAGTCATCATATTATGTAATTTTACTCCATTTATGAAATTTTCCTTTAAAAATGACGAAAACTCGTGGTTTTTGAGAGGTTGGAACCGTGTTTTTCGAGTGAACAGTTCACAGTGATAAAAGTTTGATTTTATACATAAAGTAATCGTCCGAATTTGCAATGAACACCCTACTACAGAGGAGCTATGATCAATTGAAATTTACCAAGTGCTCTAGCACATATAATTTTAGAAGTACAAGAGACAAAACAATTTTTTTCAACATTATTGTTTGGCAGACTGATTGCAAGATGGATTCTGCTTTTCTCCAATATCTCACGATTAGATACATATTTTGCGATCAAATGGAACGAAATCTGACATTTATAAGTGAAGATGAACCCAAATTGAAGATCTGGTGAGTTCATCATGCAAGAAACATCACCCCAAAGTAAAAAAACAGAAAAAAATCACATGTAAAAAAATTTTTCTCGTCGGCAAACAGGAAATTTGAAAAAAAATGTTCGCTTATTTGCGACTAAAAAAATGCGCATTGGAATGAAAAAAAAAAGGTGTAAATTAAGAAGTAGAATGGCAACTAAAAATAGATTTCTTTCTTTTTCGACGTGAAAAAATTTTTCAGATATGATTTTTTTTTCTGTTTTGTAACTATGGAGTGATGCCCCATGATAAACTCACAAGATCTTCAATTTGAGTTCATTTAAACTATGAGAACCTTGAAAGAGTTGACTATCCTACACCTGCAATTGCATCTTCTAAGTTCTAACAGAATTTCAAGAGCAGAAAAAACATCTCTTACAACTTTAGTCCCGGTTCAAAATTCAATATTTGCAAAGGGAGGTATCCCAAAAGGCAGAAAAGTTTGTCGATATAAGATATACCAGAAGACATTTTTTAAAAAACGAGCAAATTCACTGATTGCAGCAAAATTTTTGCTTTTTGTTTTTTTTTTCGAGTTAGACGTATATAATGAGGTTTCAAAGTTCTACAGCTACTTGAATATTACACAAAGGTTGAATGCAATTGCACCTTCTACAGAATTTCAGGTGCAGAAAATATGTCTTGTACAACTCTAGTACCAGTTCAAAATTCAATATTCACAAAGGGAAGTACTTATTCCAAAGACAGGAAATTTTTGCTGACACAATTGAGTCTAAAGAGCATTCAGGAGCAGAAAAAACATCTTTTACAACTTTAGTCCCGGTTTAAAATTCAATATTTACAAAGGGAGGTATCCCAAAAGCTGAAAAGCCAGAAAAGATTGTCGATACAAGACATACCAAAAGAAATTTTTTAAAAAACGAGCAAATTCACTGATTGCAACAAAATTTTTGCTTTTTGTTTTTTTTTCGAGTTAGACGTATATAATGGGGTTTCAAAGTTCTATAGCTACTTGAATATTACACAAAGGTTGAATGCAATTGCACCTTCTACAGAATTTCAGGTGCAGAAAATATGTCTTGTACAACTCTAGTAACCAGTTCTAAATTCAATATTCACAAAAGGAAGTACTTATTCCAAAGACAGGAAATTTTTTGAAACTGACACAATTGAGTCTAAAGAGAATACAAAAATTTTACCATTTAAATTATAATATTTTTAAAAATATGAACAAGGCTACAGCAAGGCGAGGGCAAAAGCTCTCCGTGATTTTTAAATTTTCAAAAAGAACCAACTTTGAAAACATCGAAAACCAATCCCGAATTTTCAATGAAAAATATGGCTTTTTTCGGTAAAGAACACTCTAAACTGAACCTTTTTTCTTATACAGTTTTCTGTAAGTAATGTGATTGGTTTAACCATCGAAAAATATGGCTTTTTTCGGTAAGACATCATTCTTAAACTCTTCGTGATGCAAAAAGTTGGCTTTCACGACTTCGTCATTTTTTTAGTTTCCAAGAAATTACAATACTTTTTAAAAAATGAATAAGGCTTCAGCAAGGCAAGGGCATAAAGCTCTCAAAAATTCACAATTCTTTACTTTTTTCATGAATTCAGGAAATGATTTTTAAATTTTCAAAAAGAACCACTTTTGGAAACATTAGACCCGTTTTCGAATTTTTGACGAGAAATAAGGCATTTCACGGTAAGACATCATTCTTGAACTCCTCGTGATACAAAAAGATGGTTTTCATGGCTTTATTATTTTTTGTTTTCAGGAAATTATAATATGTATTTTTAAAAATATGAACAAGGCTTCAGCAAGGCAAGGGTACAAATCCCTCAAAAATTCATTCATTTTTTTCATGAATTTAGGACATGGTTTTTAAATTATCAAAAAGAACCAACTTTGAAAAAAATTAGAAATTGTTTACGAATTTCCGACGAAAAATAAGTGAGGAATTTTTCAACTCGTATTTTAGCAAAAGTAGAGACTTTCTGGTACCTTCGAGTGCGGAATGCTTAGAAATGCATTTTTCGGAAAATATCAAGTTAAACGACATTATTTTCGATGAGAGAAGTCAATTTTTCTACTTTTAGTGACTTGTAATTTTTGGTAAAAACCGCGACTTTTTCGCGACTTTCGCGACTTATTTTCAAAATCGCGACTTTTTCGCGACTCTTGCGACCTGGTAGACACCCTGATGGACTTCTCGAGCAAAAATTATGAAAATCAGCACTGAACCTAACGAGGGAACCTTTTCAACTGCCACTCTAAAATTTGAACGAAACCATGATCGATCGAAAAAGCATACCCTGAAACTCCCGTAACCAAGATTTCAGGTCTTAAAATAATTCATTTTCGGGTTTTTGGCAAATTTCAAAAAACTTAAAAAATCAAAAAACAAAAAAGCTATTTGAAAGGCATTCTTTCTCGACCTAGCTCGGTTTCATTCAAATCGAGGAGTGTCAGTTAAAAAAGCTCCCTTCAAGAGTAATATTGACTCCAATAAATCAAATTCCAGTACTTCCAGCCACTATGAAGTCTCCAACACTATTTTCCAATTTTTCCAGGATTCTAAAATTCCTCCAAAAATTATGGAAATTTATTTGGGCCCAAAAAAATTGAATTTTGGCTTATTCTTCTTCGTCTATTCAACCAGTTTACCCACAATTGAGATGATTTCCAGATGGACACTTCTTGAAAACAAAATTTCTAGACCCCTAAATTTGCAAGTGAAATTCAAACAATCTAAAATTCATTTCGAGTCTCAAAATACCACGATTTTGAGAAGTAGCAGATGACATTTGCCTACTTTACCACACATACGCATAAAATTCTGCGTCGTTACCACGATTTCGTATTTATTTTTTATGGTCCATTACACATCTTCATTCACTCTGAAAAAAATCCCTCTCCGAATAGAATGCGTATTATTCTTAACTAACGCTAATCTTAAATCATCGAAATGAAAAAAAAAAAACGTAAGAAAAAAAACATTCGTCCGTGAAACACAGGTAAGTAGAACTTTCGAATTATACCTGTGGCGTAGCAGCGACGACGACGACGGTACCGCCACCCACTCTATTACCTCTACACCACATCATCATCATCATCCTCGCATAAAACTCAGCATAGGAGGAGAATACGAAGAAGAAGAAAACTTATGCTAATAAAAATAAATTATAATTTTCAAAACATTCGTTACAAAAAGTTTCGAATGTAATAAAAAATTCTAGCAAACAAAATAATTGAAACGTTTTATAATACCTTGGAAATAAGCACGGTAACAGTTCCCTGCCCCTCGCCATCCCCATCGCCACGGTTAAGTTGCTTTCTTTTGGAAAATCGTTTGCAACCCTCAAATCACGCCAAGCTGTGAAACTTACTATGTGTGAAGAATCGCAATAACATGTAAAAGTTTATTCACTTCGAAACTTTTTAAGCACTTTCACACACAAACGAAAATTTACTTTTGAATGAATAAACCGTATACCAAACAACGTAGCGTGTGCGTTACCCCGCGCTCCGCTCCGCTCTTTTTTCGCATCGTGTGCTATCTTCGACGAGAGAGAGACGAGGATATCAGGAGAGGGTATGCCATGCCATGCCATACGTCGTCGTTCCCTTCGCTGGAGTCTTTTTCGTCGCGCGTTACCTTTTCCTGCCGATGAAATATTTGGAAAACGCGAGATAAATTAATTAACGTTTGAAATTTACCTTGGCATGTTTCATCTTCTCTTTTTTCGCCCCTTTTGCGTTTCACTTTCGTTTCTTTTTGCTGACGTTTGGTTGAGGTTTTGCTTCCCCTGTATTTAGATAGGTACTCGTACAGGTGGAGGTGCGTCGTTGTCTTCTTTTGCTTTCTCGCACGTCTAGTTTTTAATACTCTGGTGTATTGCGAACTGTTACTGTGCTTTTAAAATTTATCGACGAGACGGTTATTTACGCGCCATGTCTCGGAGTAAGGTATTGGGAGTGTTTTTTTTCTCCTTCGCAGTGCTGCTCCGAGTCGGAGGATCTTTTTTACCTGAAGTTCAAATTTGCCTCGAGCTCGAATGAATCATTCTTTCAAGGAGGGTTTTTCGTATATTCCGAGACGACGAATTGGAATGTTACGCGAAATTGTTCGCAAATTGGAATGCATGTTTTACAATTTACAAATGTGTGCAAATTTCTCTCGATCGATCGAGTTTTGCTGTATGGAAAATGAGATCGTTATGCAAACGGTGCAAGGAACAGGTACCAATTAGACTCTGAGTAAGAATATTTTGCAACATTATAGAAGGAGATGTCGCTGTAATTGAGCCAAATGTACCTTATAGTTCGAGACATCATTTTCATCTATTATCGTGACCTTTCATTTCATCATTCGTCCTTAAATGAAAAAATCGAACAATCGAAAAGTTGACTGTGGGTATCCAATCGTGGGGTTTTCAAGGAGCAGCTTCTACTAATACTGAAAACCATTCGACTCAAAAATCAAAATTAAGCTTCCCAAAAAGACTACATTCTCACCCAAATATTGTATTTTTTCAAAATTGAGGACATTAACTTCCCTCTGACAAGGAAAGCTCCCGAGTGTACAGAAACCGATTTAATCAGATGTTGTTTTCAAAAAGAAGATGACCCTTAGCGTAGTCCACCAGAAAATTTACAGCTGCCCAATCACAAAGAGTCCCACGGACCCAAAATCGGAACCGATTTGGCCCAATAAAGGAAACGACATGCCCTCAAAACTAAATTTTAGACATTTTTGGACCCTCTCAAAAATTTTCGAAGAAACTTGAGGTTATCTGAAATGTTTGAATATAATGAAAAATTGAAGTGACAGGAAGATTTGAATTTTAAAAAACCATAAATTTTAGATCAGGGTTTATACTCGTAGTACAAATTTTCAAGGCAAGCAGACATGTTTTTGTACAAAATATCCCATCTCTAAAATCAAAGGCTTCTACTTGCAAATAAATTTTCAAGAATTTCAATTAATTTTTGCTGCTAATGCCTTCAATTTCAAAAATAGGTGATTTTACAAAATAACATTTTTAGCTTATCTTGAAAACTTTTCAAAATTGTCAAACTTCAGTTTTTGAAAATTCTGAGAAATTGTGGGAAGGGGAATTTCGTTTGTTCTAAATAAAAATTGCAACAAACTCCGAAATAAACATAAACAGTGAATTTAGTAAAAAGTCATCAGCTATTCGCTAATTGCAAAAGAGTTTCTGCTCTGCTTTATTCAGTCCGCTTTCTTCGTTCCCTCACTCTTCAACAATTTCGAGCAAATGTAAAATATTTGTTCAGTGTACATTCAGCAGAACAAAAAATTCTTCTCAATGTTTATTCATATTTCGGCTTCTAGGACGGACTGGATGGCGGACTCCTTAAAATTTCACTTGTTTTAAAATTTTCGATTTTTCTTGACGCTCTTGACGATTCTTTTTTTTTTTAATTACTTAAATGGTAGATTTTGACTCCATAAATTTGTCCAACAAAAAAAAATGAAAATTCACATGAAGACAGCAGCAAATGTAAAATTACAAATTTTAATTGAAGATATGAAAAAAAAACAATAAACTCCTTTTTACAGTGTAGTCCAAAAACGAAGTTTTATATATTTTGGCAAAAAATTTGGCTTTTTGACAAATTTTGACAAAAAAACAGACCACTTTCCGGAATTTTGGCAAAAACACCGAACTTTTCAAAAATTTCCCCAAAAAAAAGAGCTTATATGCCTGAAACCGTAAAATAGACATTTTCAGAATACATGTTACATATATCAAGCATCAAAAAGTTACTGCGGGTATTTTTGGACCTCAAATACTCGGAAAATTGTCCAAAAGTTATGAGAAAATGAGATTGGGCATCTACGACTTTGGAGATCCTCATTCTTTTCTAATCACGAATTGAGTTTCCAAGTTTCCTCAGATTTGAGCGCGGTTCCGAGTGTGGGCATCCAAAAGAGTATTTCATGATCCTCAAATTATCAAAAAGTCGCACAAAAATGGTGGAAAAATGCAACTGAGCCGCTGCAACCTTGGCAATTGTCTTTTCTAGCCACAAGTCAACTTTCAGAAAGACGAGTTCACAAGTTGTAGCAGTCCAATCGCATTTTTCGACCATATTCGGGCAATGTATTGAAAATTTTGGATCCAAAAAATACTCTTTTGGACAAACAGACTCGCAATCGCGCCCTCAATCCTCAATAAACTCGACTTTTTTCGACCACTTTTGGGTAATTTTTCAAAAATTCAAGACCCAAAAGTATTTTAAGAATCACTATTTTACTGCTTTCAGCACAATTTGCTTTTTACTTGGTGGAGTTGGCCAAAAAATCAAATTTTTAAGACCTCTGGACCCCTAAAAGATCAGTAGTTTTCCGATTGTGTAGCTGTAAATTTAGTGGTGGACTCCCTTAAGAGTCCTCTTTCTTTTGAAAAAAAATCTGATCACATTGGCTTCTGCACTCTGGCGAGGTTCTCTAGTGAAAGGCTCGACAGTTTAGAAAATCGTTATCTGAACGAGAACCAGCATATCTACAAAAAATAATATTTTGACACCCATATTGCAATAATCAAAAATTTTAAATCTATTATCTCCCAGCAAGTTACATTCCTTTTCTCTCCTCTCATTGAGCAAGTAAAAAATGGGGTCAAGATCAGTATTTTTGCGATTGGGCAGCAGAAAATTTTATGGTGGACTCTCTTACGGGTCCTCTTTCCTTTGAGGAAAAAAATCTGATCACATTGGTTGCCGCGCTCTCGCGAGGTTCTGTACTAGTGAGAGGCTCAGTTTTCAATATAAGAGAAAATCGTTATCTGAACGAGAACCAGTATCCCTAAAAACCTACATTTTGACACCCATAATGTATTGCAATAATTAAAACATTCAAATCAACTCTCGGTGTCAGCTCAAGTTACCTTCCTTTTCGCACCTCTCATGAAGCAAATAAAAAATGGGGTCATATGAAGTTGATTCTGGGTCAGAGAAACATGCGAAAAATCGCATCAAATAGTTCTGATTTTTGGATCGAATACCCTTCGGAATCGCAATCAGCGTCATCGAAAACCTATAATTCCATACTCATATCACCGTTTTCTACAGTTCGAAAAATTGCCCTTGCCCCTCTACCCCCCTTCCAGCCATCGTTGGGGACAGTTTTTCAAAAATCCCGAAAAAACAATCAAGAGGCATGATTCTGCGGCACACTTTTTTCGCATTACTCTGCTCTGTTTTGGTCAAAAGGCCATTTTCTTAACAAAACATCTTTCAAAATGGGATCTTGGTACTCCAAGGGAAGTGAGGAAGGTCTGTTTTTGGTCAAAATTCAGAAAAATTGTAAAAGTAGAATTGCATATCGATCGGTACGAATACGAACCCATTTTTTGGACCTGAGCTTTCTGCACCCCCCTCCACCGACCAAAATGCTCTCAAATAACATCGCCAAAACACCAAAAAAATTGAAAATTCTAAGTGATCCGTCGTTTGTAGGGTTTTCAACGTCTCCGAGTTCGAATATCCGATTTTGACACCAATATTGCATTCATCAGATTTTGGGCTCCAATTCTCTTCATCCAGAGGGGGCTTACGTTGGATTCTGACATGGAACGGTTTCTAGAAAATCCATCTAAAACTTGATAATTTTTCAATGTTTTGAAAATTGAAAAATTATCCCCTCCTTTTTTCTGTGGCAGTTTTTCGAAAGCCTCAAAAAAAGCAGTTTGGAAGTATAAATTCTACGGCGCATTTTTTTCCTGGCATTGGACTCTTTTCAAGTAACATAGCCATTTATCAACAAAACAGACTTTGAAATTGGATCTCAACACCTTGTTGAAGGGGGCAGTGAAAGCCCCCTAGCCCTAATTTGAGTCAAAATTCAAAAAAATGTAAAAATGAAGTGACGTATCGATTGTTACTAATTCGAGGACTCTGAGTTCAAATATCAGCTTATTTTTTTGATCCGAGCCCTCTGAAGGCTCTCCCCCACAAATTCCCTCGAACATGGACAAAATACCAAAAAATTGAAAATAACGTGTGACCTATCGATTTTATGGTTTTCGAGGTTGCTGAGTTTGGATATATACTTCTTTTTTGGATACGAACCTTCCATACTCCACAAATCTCTCAATTTTGCAAAAATTTCCAAAAATAACGAAAGTCTTACTGATTTGAGAACGTTGATTTCTCGAATATTTTATTCGTCTTTTATAACTTCAATTCCATCTTATAATATCAAAAAAATCCTCCCTGAAAAAAAACCACCATCACCAATCCTGGTAATTTTTTAAAATCAGCTCGCCTCGTGCTCGACACCAGCCTACTTCAGAGTACACGAGTACTACACAAGACGTAAAAGTACATCTACCCAGCGCAAGAAAGCAGCGAGAAAACGAGCTAGTATTTATTATAAATCAGTTGTGCCGTCCCTGGGGACGAGGCGTTGAGCCGGCGGGTGTGTAAATTCTCTCGGACTACACGCGTTACCTTTCGGTCTCGGCCCTTTAAAGCCGGGGATTTAAATGCGAGACTGATGCGTCTTGTATTTGGAAAAAATGCGAAAAAAGAACGAACAAGACAATCCTCTAAAGGGCACACATACTACACTCGTATACGTACGATACGCGTCCGAACAACGAGCAAAAAAAGACCTAGCGAGGTGTACTCGTAGAAGAAGAAGAAGAATATACGAATAGCAACAACAGCAGGCAGCAAAACCCTCTAACGAAAATTGATTTAGTCCGTCGAATACGTATCTAGCCTGGTCGTTGGTGTTCGCTATTCGCCCTCACATGTGGACGCCTGCTTAGTAGCTCCTACTTACGACATCTTCTTCGTGTGTGTTAGGTACGAGTACCTACGTAAAATTGTAAAAAATGTTCTCCAAGTACGTAGTACTAAGGTGATTAGAGGCTTTTCGCGGGTAATTTCGCGACACAAGAGTGAGATATTTTCACGAACAAGACGATAAAATGGCCCAAATCATGCCCCGAAGGCTTAAAATTTACCTAATGCGATTGCTAACTTGGCCTTTACGATGTGGTCGTTAGCGGAACAATAGATAAAGATGGGAAAAAAGGCTCTGGAGTTTTTAATTTCTCGGTGGAGGTAGTTTTTTTTTTTGTATGTACTTCGTTACGTAGTTTTTGCTTGGAGCAAATTGAAAGAAGTTCTCCATCAAAAAAAAAAATAAATCATTCCTTCGAGATTGCAAGTTGGGGGAAGACAAAACCTCAAATTGTATTTTCTAAAATCCCTAACTATATATAGCTAATCGATATTTTTTTCAAATGTGAGGAGGACCCATAAGCAGCAAAAAGATGCCTATGGAGACCTTCCTTTTCACTCCTGTCATAAAGCAAGTAAAAAATGGGGTCATATTAAGTTGATTCCAGATCAGATATTTTTCAAATGATCTTCTCATATGTCAGATTTTTTTTGAAGAGAGGGGGAGACTTTTAAAATCAAAAGTCATAATCCAACACCAAAATTATTTTTTTTTCAGAGTACTATAGACTCTCTTTTCTACTTCGAAAAACTGGAAATTTTTTTTTGAAGTTTTTAGCCCATAATAAAACGAGTTTTGAACTCATCCTCACCCTCTCTCCCACCACGAATGTTTTCACATTGATTCACACAACTACGTTACTTCCAAATTGTTGTTCAGCAGAAATTAGTAAAAGAAGAACTTTTTACTGACTTTTTTGAAGAAAACTGTTAAGACAACCTGCTCAAAAAAGTACTCTTTTCGTCCCTGTCATGAAGCAAGTAAAAAATTGGGCCATATTAAGTTGATTCTGGATCAGAAACATGCAAAAAATCACATCGCATATTTTTCAATAATGATCTTCTCATATTTCATATTTTTTTGGGGGGAGAGGGGAGACTTCAAAAATCAAAAGCCATAATTCAACTTCAAAATATTTTTTTTTGGAGTACAACAGACTCTGTTTTCTCCTTCGAGAAAGTGGTATTTTTTTTTCTCAATAAAACGTATTTTGAACTCATCCTTAACCCCCCCCCCCACCCCCGCAATCACGAATGTTTTTCACATTGATTTACACAACTACGTTACTTCCAAATTGTTGTTCAGCAGAAATACTCGTATAAGTAGCTTTCGTTCAAAGTTGCATTTTAATTAAAATTTATACGTATCTCGGTATAAAACTTATTGACATAATACTGGTAATTATTAATTAGTTTGACGAAAAACTATATTTATAAACATAGTAAAGCTCGAATAAACATCAACCAGACCAAACCGAACATATAACTGTAGCGTATTATAACATCATCTACCAAGGTAAGTAAATAAAAACCCCCACCGGTTATAAATATTCTCTTTACTAATACGTAAATGCAAAGTGGTATCTAGTAGCTAGTAAAATGTGAATTTTTGGATAAATATATACAGCTAAGGTATCCACTTTGGCGTCGTATTACCTCAAGCACAAGAGTATGGTACGCATTATTGAATTTCAGCAGCGAGCTCGTAGGTACTCGTATATTTGTTACAAGAGTAGAGAATTTCTTTTCGGTATGAAGAAAAGATTGAGATTTTTCACCCCTAGGTAGGTATAATTATGTTCTTTTGGCGAAAGTTTCTTTCTGTATAAATATACTCGTCGTATACCAGTCTCGTCGTTAGATTTACTAAATGGCGTATCGAATTTCGTCGCAACGAAATTAAAAAATTCTCGAATCTGGCTTTCATTTTAGGTAGCTATATTTTTTTTCAGGGTTTTCTTTAGTGTTCGTAGCGCTTTGTAGTAATTGGATCTTGAATTCGCGACTTGGGTACTCGTAATTGTACGCGAAATCGATATTTAACGGATAAAAGGAGTTTAAAAATTAATATCGTTGTCTTTGAGAAACTAAGCTGGCTCAGTTCTCGATCGTTTGCCAAGGTGTATCAAGATGAGAGCTCATTTTGTCAAATTAACGAACAATTTCAGTTCACATAAGAGGAAGAAATTTCGTTATTTTGCTTCGTGGGTTTGAAATTTGGCATCGAGATGAGCTGGATTTTGTGTGATGGATCTTCAGTTCGAAATTCTCTTATATATGAATCAAAAAATGACTTACTTATTTCCACTCGTGGGAAGGGTTAATGTAGGCATTACTCTTACTTCAAAAATTCGAACTCACCTAAAACAAACGAAAATACAATCTTGATTAGTCAAATTTTATTTGACAGAAATGTTATTATCACACAAAATTTGAAATTCACACATTGGAATATGAACAAGTATTCATAAAACGGATTACAAAATTAAACGCAACATTTCGATGGATGAGGCATAGAATAACTCAATAACGTAAATATCCCTGACCTCTTCAGAATCGATTTGGTTTCAATCAAGAAAGAGATAAATGCCCCAAAAACGAAATTTTTGAAATTTTTAGACCATTTCAAAAAATGTTGAGAAAACTGAGTTTTTCTGAAATTCGTGAAATTGGGAAATCGAAGGAGCAGGAAGATCTGAATTTTAAAAAACTATAAATTCCAGATCAAGGTTTCTAGTACAACTTTTCAAGGAAAACAGAAATCTTTTTGCACAAAATATGCAATCTCTAAAATCAAAGGCTCCTATGTGCGAACTTTTCAAGAATTTCAATAAATTTTGCTGCCAGAGCCTTCAATTTCAAAAATAGATAATTTCACAAAATAATATTTTTAGCTTGTTTTGAAAACTTATACGAGAAATCACTTTCAAAATTGTCAAATTTCAGCTTTTGAAAATTCTGAGGAACTGTAGGAGAAGAAATTCCGATTATAGCTTTATGAACTGGCTATTTCACCAAGATATGATGTTTTCCCCAATTGAAATATAAAAAGTCATTAGCTATTTGCTGATTGCGAAAGAGTTTTTGCTCAGCTTTCCTCAGTCCATTTTCTTCATTCCTTCACTCTTCATCCATTTCGAATTTCGAACAAATGTAAAATTACATACATATAAGAAACTGAAAATTATGCGATTCTTTCAACAGAACGAAAAATTCTTCTCAATATTTAATCACAATGACTTCTAGAACGGGCTAGTGGACTTCTTTAAATTTCACCTGTTTTGAAATTTTCGATTTTTCTTGACATTCTTGACGATTCTTCTTGCTTTAAAATTACTTATAGCAGTTTTTGACTCCATGAATTTGTAACAGCTGAAATGGCGTTACCCACAAATCAACCAAAATAATCAGAAAAAATCAAAATTATTCTGAAGCAAGAGAACTAGCAAATGGAAAATTACAAATTTTAATTAGAGAAATAAAAAAAAATCAAAACTGTAAATTTAATATTGGCAAAAAAAAAACTTTCTGACATCGACAGAAAACTCAACTTTTTTAGCAGTAAAGGCCAAAAACGAATTTTTGACAATTTTGTCAAAAAATGAGGCTTTTTGACAAGAGGCTTTTTGACAAGAAAACAGGACCTCTTTTGGCAATTTTGAAAAAAAGCAGAAATATGTAAAGAAGAGTTTTCGAAAAAAGAGCAATTAGATTCGGGTAGGTAATTTTTTTTTGTAAATTTTGGCAAAAAAATGAAACTTTTAAAGCAATTTTGCCCAAAAACAGGTCTTTGTTTTGCTACTGAGAAATAAAAAATGAGCTATCTAGACCGTTAAGACAAAAATCAATGCTGTTTGGATGTTTTGCTAAAAAGCTAATAAATTTTTAGCAGTTTTAGCAAACAACACACACTACAATTTCACCATAAAGTGACTGATGTCTGACATTTTTACAAGAAATAAGATTTTTCGACAATTTTGACATGGATATGTTTGCCCGGGGGGAGGGAGGGAGGTCTTTCCCCAAAAGTTGTGTTGCGTTGACTTTTAAAAACTTGGGGGAAAAATCAGACGACTTTCTGACATTAGGTATGCCAGAATTTTAAAAACTTGAAAAAAAATCAATCAACTTCTAGAGACGCCGACTTTTGAAAACTTGAAAAAAATACTTATTGTTGACTTTCTGACATTTTCTGACTTCGGGGGAAAAAATGAATTGGGTACTAAAATTGAAAGTAAGTACCTAATGATCAAACGTTCAAAAATTACTTTCTGATATTTTATCAGACTCAGACTGTTTTGAGTTAACTTGAGCAAAGAACATATCCATAATTTAAAAGTTTCCTCGAAGAAGAGATTTTACAGTTAACACCCATTTTTTGACAAGTAGGTAATAGGCATTTGTTAAAAATTTTGGTGAAAACAGTATCTACTTTTTCAATCAATCAATCTTGGTCTTGGTAGACGCTTTCTGGCTAAAAACAGGACTTTTTCTGGAAATTTATCTTGGCGATTCTCGAAAATCATTTAATAATTCACTGAATCGATCAATCAAAAGTTGATTATTTACTGAATTTATCAGTCAAAAATTAAACTGTTTGAGACTTGTTTAGAACAGTAATTGAAAAATTTTGCAATTCGACTAGTAGTTTGTGAAATGGTAGTCACAATTTCTCACAGATGCAGCGACCAACGGCTCAAATAGACAGCAGATTCGGGCTTCATCAAGAATGGCATTTTGCTCGAATTTTCCGAAAATAGAAAAAAAAACCAAAGAATGTACATTATGTACCTTCCATTCTTGAATCAGTCAAAAACAACTGTTTCCAGCAGTAAGTAATTTTAAAAAACTAATTTTGGCAGTATTGCTTCACTGTTTTTCCCAATGGCAACATCTTTACCTCTTGAAACAGTCAAATTTGATTCGGAGGGAAAATTTTATAAGTCCCTGATTACTAAAGCTTTTCCAGAAGGGCCGTCGTTGTCATTTTTTTTTTTCAGCAAAAAGCGGCTACCATTTCCGCATCAGTCAAAAACTACTGTTTCAAGCAGTAAGTAATTTTAAATAACTGATTTTGGCAGTATTGCTTCACTGTTTTTCCCACAGTGGCGATATCTTCATCTCTTGAAACAGTCAAGTTTGATTCGGAGGGAAAATTTTAAAAATCCTTGATTTCTATAATGACTTTTCCAGAAGGGCAAAATCCACGAAATTTTACCGGTTTTTCAAAGACTTTACACTGTGGTGGGCCGTCTTTGACATTTTTTTTGGAAAATTGGAAGAAAGGACTCGATAAAAAGTTGAATGGCGAAGTTCGTTATTGAATCAGTCAAAAACTACTATTTCTGGCAGTAAGTAATTTTGAATTACTGTTTTTGGAAGTATTGCTTCACGGTTTTTACCAGTGGCAACATATTTACCTCTCGAAACAGTCATAATGTGAATGTATCGTTTTAAATGTGCTGTAATAATACAAAAGTATTTTTGTGAATGTGTTCTTTGTGATTGTTGATTTGAAAATGAAAGTATGTAGAATCTAAATACAAAAACATTGAAAAACGTCACAGAGGTGCTTGAAGAAGAACGAGACGGTCTACTGGGACACCCGAAGATCACTGACGATTAGGGTGGTCCTTATTTTCAAAGTTGGTATATTTCTCCCTCCCAACCCCCGAAGTGGTGACCTCTGGTGAGAAAATAATTTCCATTTTCACAAAACTCGGGCTGCGGTGAGCCCCTGACTCAATTTTCAAAAATTTTATAAACTACAAATTCACTGCAAAATTTTAAAATTTCTAAACTTCAAGTTCTATCATCTCTAAAAAAAAAGTCTCTTTTGAGTAAAATAAACTCTCATGACGATTTTAGTCCCCTCCATTGAAAACCAAGCTGACCCACTAAAATAGCTGAAATTTAATGTAAAATTCGAATTTCAGCTATTCTAGGGACCGACTTGGTTTTCTAGGTACGGGGTTAATATCCTCATGAGTGTTCATTTTACTCAGAAGAGACTTTTCAAAAGCGTTGGAACTTGAAATATTATAGAATTTTAAAAATTTTGCTTCGAAGTTGAATTTGAAATTTTTTTTTTGAGAATTGTAAGGCCCACCGCAGTCAGAGTTTTTCAAAAAATAAAAAATAGGTAATTAATTAATTATTTTCTCACCAGAGGTCACAACCTGTGACATTAATTAATCGTCTGTCTATTACCTACTCGAATTATTAACTATAAAATTTCTAGGAAATACGCTGCCGAAGGAATTTCGAAAATATGTTGTTCACAAAACGCCAGTTTTGTCACCAGCGTCGCTGATTGCAAGATAGTTTTTGCATTTGCTTTCACCATATTTCGAACTTGTACGTAAACTTCAAGATCTGGTTGGCATGATGCTGAAGTACTTTTAGTGGAAAATTTTTTCCAACTTTTGGTTGTGAGATTTTGGCAAATTCATCGTCGCCCATCTTCACCAAAATTCACACATTTTGGATCATTCTTAACCCAAGTACTAGTATAATGCAATATTATTATTGCAACTGAAAACTCATCACTCCCTCCTCCCCATCACCGTGTCTTCATTTCCATTACAACAGAAGCCTTTTATAAAGCTAATATTCTCAACGAAGATTCCCACTCGATTAATCTTCACACGCTGAATGCTCCCTCATAAACCAGCTCGTTAAGCAATCGAATCACTCCGAGACTAAAATCCACTTAAACAGACAACTTTATACAGTATATGGGGCATTTCCACTACTGCCTGCTGCACCAAAGGTTCGGCGAGAGGGGTGGGGGGGGGGTTGTCGGTAGCGGTATAACACTCTCGACACACCCACATAATTTTCCACCAGCGAGCTTTTTCTTTTCGCTGGCATTTTTTTCCCATCGTTGGTCGTCTACGAGGCGCGGACGGGACGATTAAAGAGGAACAGTGTTGGGCAAATACACGTCCCCTTTTCCCCTCCCATCATCGTTTAAATGAGTTGTTTTTCTACTATAATGTTAAACGGCGCTTGGGCTCGGCACTGCGAGTGTTTTTTTTCTCGATAGTAAGTTGGTCGTGTACTCTGCCTCCTGTGCAGTTCACCGCTAATTAAGGCGCAGTTCATTTGCGGCAGAATACACCCTTCGGAGAGTACGACGACTCTAATTACACTCAAGTATACGAGTACGAGAGAGCGTGTTGGTGACAAATAAACTTTAAAAGGTGAGGCTTCTAACTAGCGCCTTTCATCTAGGTAGCATTTTTCGTACTCTTTTCACTCCTCTCGCCTCTCTTACTCCCGAAGGAGCACGAAGGCGAGAAAAAAAGTCAGCTGCGGCGTGCAATTTGGTCGTCGTCGACACTTTCAGAACTGTACGATGGTGTCGATGTGCGCGAAAACCCTCTCCGAATGAGAATTTTCTAATTAAAAAACGTCGCCAGAGAGCGCTTTTCCGTCCTCCCCTGGCTTGGCACCACCGAAACACACAGGTTTTATCCGTGGAAAATGCTAGAAAAAAAAGCGGCGGAAAAAAAAGCAAAAAAGAGGAAATCGAGAACGATGAGTTGACAGTAATTGTTTAGGTCGAAGTCCCCGTCGTTCTTGCGCGCGTTTGCCGCATCGTTGATTCCGTCTGTTTTCTTTTCTTCGTCTTATAAACTCTCCCCCACCCCCCCCCGCTCCATGGCCTGGCTGCCATGCCGCTCTGTTTGGCCGTATCCAACAGCTCGTTACTTCGCCGCCTGCTCCTGTACACGTTCTCGCAATCTGTTGAGCATTAAATGTTTTCGGATTTCGGCGGTTTATCTTTATATACGAGTATAAGATTTGGGAATATTCGGCGCGGCGAAGCTCGCTATGCTCGGCGCCTTTCCCATATTGTTATTTTAGCTTTCGTCGATATAACGTACTCGTAGTATAACAACCCTAACCCAAAGTAGCGAGTTAGCAACGAGTGGTTGCTGGAAGGAGCAGGGAGGGGGGCAAGTGCGGGGAATTTGGTAAAATTTGATGACGACATGTCGAAGTACCATAACGTTGTCGTTTTCGAAGTTTGTGATCTTTTTAGAATGAGATTCATTATAAGTGAGTGGACCATTGACTTTGTCATCGAGCTCGTGTTCTATTTACAAATCGACTCGATGGACCGCTAAAGTATTACCTAGACATCATGCGCAGAGAATGGTATTTAAAAAATAAAGGAGTAGGGTGAATTGTTTTTTTGTTTTTTCAAAAATCCACAGGAGGTTCTTGTAATCGAGCTCGTGTTCAATTTACAAAGGAGTAGGGTGAATTGTTTTTTGTTTTTTCAAAAATCTACTGGAGGTTCTTGTCATCGAGCTCGCGCTCAATTTACAAATCTACTCGATGGATCATTCAAGTATCGCCTAATTTTCGAACGTCATTAACGATGCCCGCCTGTATAAGGTACCTAAAAAATAATGGAGTACAGTGAATTGTTTTTTTATTTTTTCAAAAAACCATTGAAGGTTCTAAGAAGACGACTAGAAATCACCACTAATAGAAGTAGATTCAGAATGTCGAAATCAATATTCATACCAAATTTCAGCTTTCTACCTCGATTTATTTGAATTCTGTTCCTGTAGAGGAAGGAAGAGGAGGGAGAAGCACAGAAGCAGAATTTTAAATCTGTATAATGGCAAACTAATTCAATGAATAGCTTTGGAAATTGAGGTCTGATTAGATCGTATCAGATTTGGACGTATCCAGGATACAATTTGAGCAAAGCATTTGAACAGATTTGACCAGCTCAAAACAGATTAATCACAACTGATGGGATCATTTCAGATTTGAATATTCCCTGAATCTAATTTGATCAGATATCATATTTGGACATGTCTAGGACTCTACTAATCTCATCAACATTTTGATTATATCAGGTCTTACTTGGGTTTGAAGGCCTCTGCTGATTGAAAACTGTGTCTGACTCAACCACACGTATTCACTTGTGTGGCACATCACGTATTTAGACATGAAAGTATTGACAATTTTTTTAGACATGTTTGATCAGATCTGATAGGATATAGTAAGATGAATTTCAACATTCCAATGATACAATTTGATGAAAGTGTAGGTAAGGTTAAACCTGTTTAGACATGTTTGATCAGATCGGATTGAATCATATTATAGGTCCCTATACTTAGACCCATTTTGATCAGTTCTGATTACATTAAATCTGATCACGTCTCAGGTCTTTAGATCAGATCGAATTTTACCAAAGTTTTTAATCAAACTCACCATGCTAGTTTACACCTACTTGATATTATATGATAAGAATTATGAAGATCGATCCAAAGTCAAATTCAAATATGCAGACGTGAACGGAGAAGACCAAGTTGATAGAAATTTGCAATAAAACTTCATCACCAGAAAATTTTTTAATCTCTGACCCACAAAAAAAAATTCAAACACAGCATTTCATTAATTTTTTTTTTTTTTTTGACAACTTCCACAGCTCAGAGGAAAAAATTTACAGATCATGATAAAATTGGAATACAACAGGTCACATACTGCGAAAGGTGTACCATTTCGAAAAACTCTAATTTTCGGATAAGTATTGGCATCAAGGTATTTGAAAAAAAAATTGTTAAAAAAACGACATTTCTGGAAAGTGTTGACAAACAACAAAATTTTAATGCTTCTTAACTTGAAAATACATATTCCCATTTTCTCTCGACAAGTAGTACTTGCTTTTAAAAATATAGCAAAGGTTTAATTTTGATTTTAAGGGTCCCACATAAGAGGAAGAGGGTCCTAAAGTCAACATGAAATTTTTTGGAAAAGAAGGGATTTTCCAAGTTGCATATTTTCTCAACCTCTAATTCAAAATTTGAACTAAAATGGCTCTGGAAAAAATGATATGCGATAAAAAAGAACATTTTTTGGAATTTTTGGACCCCTCACGACAAGTACTTCTAAAAATATAGCGAAAGTTCAATTTTGATTTCAAGGATCCCAAATTTAGGGAAGAGGATCCTAAAATCAACATGAAATTTTTTTTGGAAAAATGGGTTTTTTCAAGATGCATATTTTTTTAAACCTCTCAAATTTAAAATTTGAACTTATCTGGCTCTATGCAAGAAAAGATATGCGTTTTAAAAAGTTTTTTTTTTGGAATTTTTGAACCCCTCACTTGTTTTGAAAAATATAGCAAAGGTTCAATTTTTATTTCAAGGGTCCCAAATTTATAGGGAAGAGGGTCCTAAAATCAACATGAACTTTTTTTGGAAAAATAGGATTTTCCAAGTTGCGTACCTACCTATATATTTTTTTAACCTCGAATCCAAAATCTGAAATAATCCGGCTCTGTAAAAAAAAAGATATGCGCCAAAAAAAAGAAAGATTCTTTCGGAATTTTTGAACCACTCACTAACAATTTTTATGAAACTTGAGATTCAACTACAACATTCAAACTTCAATTCTTACCAAAAATTCCACAATGAAATTTTTCAAAATGGAAAACTCCTCAACATGTAGCCCTGTTTTATTCCAATTTTGTCGCGATATTTTGGACCATTAATTTTTTTTTCTTTGCAGATCTTATTATGAAAAAAGTTAAGAAAAAACGATCGTAAACCAACCATTTATAATGTCGCGTCTTGCAAATATTTTTTTTTCAAATACTTATTGAGTAAGTAAAATTAAATTATTCATTCGTGGAACTTTTTCAGGAGTTACAAGGTATAACCTTTCTGAAAATCTGCCCAATGGGGAGTGGTGTGTTTTCGAATACTCCCTTCAATTTTTTTTCGTCCACTTGGAGCAAAACATTTTTGATTCTGCCACTTTACAGTCACCCATTCCCCCCTCCCATATTTTCTGAAAATAAAAAAAATCATAAGATGAATAGTCATTTTTTTATTCAATCGTTCCCGAGCCCTCATTTCCACTCCTCGTCATATTCTGAAAATGGCAAAAAATTGCGTGAAATATAGTTTATTAGGTTTTCAACATTATTTTTACCGCATGAAAATTTGAAAAAATCAGCACGAAATTATGCTTGAAAAAATGATAAGGGAGGAAATGAGACCAATGGAGTGCTTAAATCAGAATAACAAGTCAATTTTTATATTCAGCGCTACCGAAAACCTTTATAATCCATATGCTACAAATCTTTTGCCATTTTGAGGAAAATGAACGGAGGGAAATGGACTCCTTGAAGGGGTTGAATCGAAAAAAATGAATTGATATTCACATTCAGCGCGCCTTAAAACTTGATAAACCATATTTCAAACGTTTTTTTCCATTTTTAGAAAAATGAAGTGAATGGCAATGAGGTCCTTGGGGGCGTCGAATGAAAAAAAATCACGTGTCATGCGACTTTTTCAATTTTCATGAAATTGGGAGTGAGGATAATGAGAAGGGGACGTTGAAGGGACTGAACCCAAAAATACCTGATATCGCTATTATTCGGTGCTTTCAAAAATCGATGATACAATTTTTCACACAACCTTTGACGATTGTTTACGTCTTGACCAAATTTTAAGGGCTCCATACTTTGTGATTCTCATCACAAAAAGTTGATAGTTGTAAATACCATAATAATCCATGCTCACAGGATTTTTAAAAATAGCTACGAAATTTAGCAAGTTTTCAACAAAACAAAGTTCAACTTAGAAGTTTAAAATTTTTTGGCGAATTTCGTTCAATAATATTGACTCTAAAATAGATCTTTACAACAAAAATTGCAACAAACTGCAAAACGGACCAATGTCAAAAACGTAAATGAAGAACTAATATCGATTATGGATTATACAACAATAAGGGGAAAAAGACAAGAACAAATAAAAATGATAAAAGAAAAAGCAAAAAAGAATAAAATCTCGAAAGCTATTCAACAAATAGGCATCGCGATGCACATAAAGTCGAACGAAAAACTCATCCAGTTTCACTTTCAACTCGTTGCCAATGAAATTTCTAAACAATATTTTTTGGACATGGCATTCGAAATAATGGAAAAAACCGACGAGCCCGACAAAAAATTTAACGCAACGACCGAAATATATCCTATGTCAAAAGTAAGTAAACGTCTACTTTTTTAGTCTAATCTTCTACGATTCGTAGTCTATGAGGGTATGAAACTAAAAATACATACAAAATTTCAATTTTCCATAGACTGGACAGCGGACACCCTGAAGTACAGCAGACCTTCAAGAAGGACTAAAGAGACCTTCAAATAAAACAATAAAACCCTCAGCCCATTTTGCTCCAAAACATCGACTCGAAAATCTCTCACTTCGACTCCTCCGACGCAATTTCCTTCCAGCCAATTGAAAATTTCCTTCTTTAAATTTCTCCCAAAAATTAAATACCTGCCTGGAAACTACTCTCGTTGTAAAAATCACCGACTTTGGTTCATTTCAACGATACATCACTACGATGAAAACAGACGACAACGGTATATAGAAAACTCGTCGCTGAGACAAAACGCATAAATGAAATTAATCATTTCCCAGGATGAATTAAAAATTACCATTAATTGGTTTTTTCCCTCCGTATTCTACGTAGGTAGTCGTATTCCGCGACATCGATGTCGTCGTCATAGTCGACGATTCGAATATATAAAATCAATTTTCCATTTCGCAAATAACACTTTCTCTTCGTCGGTCGGCGGCGGGTTTAACTTTACACAACGAACCCTTTTTCTTGATCCGTTTTATACGCAAACACCCGACGAGGGAGTCGTTACCGAACCGAGCGAGAAAAAAAGTGAGAAAATGCAGAAAAACACAGCGAGTCAGCGACGACGAAGGTGGTTTAAATAAAGGGATACGCTCGAATGACGACAACGGGTACAACGCAGGGATCAGAGAAGGGGAGGGGGTGCGGGGGTGCTAGCAGATCGTATCATCATCATTCATTGGTGATAACCTTGTTAGCTCAGACGAGAAAACACCGACGACCAGCATCGCACCTTTTTCTCTTACCCTTTAACTACATGGGTATATAAAGTCGTCGGACTCGCTGCTGATTTTTTTTTCTGTTTCACAGCCTATAGCACCCTTAAGGGGGTAATTTTACGGTTCGTGTGTCGGCTACACTGATCTTCAGAGGAAAAAAAAGATACCGGTGTTGGGACATTATTTTCGCACGCTTTTTCAATCCGTCGAGTACATAAATGTACACTTTCGAGGATACCAAAGAATCCACTACTACAGCTTGTAATGATGGTGTTGGTTTATTATACGTGTATATTTTCTGCTTAAAATACGAAAAATGGGATACCAGTGTAGATATCTAGCTTTGAAATCGCGTTAACATGTTGGTAAAATCTCTAAAAGCCTTCGCTATTTTACATACTAGGCTATACGAATTTCACGCGAATACACAACTACGTGTATGTAGATGCTGTAGGGGAAAAAGTCGAGCTTTTTTTTCTTTCTGTATGTTACAAAATGAGAATGTTCGGTGACGTATTCGCACCTTATTTTATCCTACATAAGCTCATTCGAAACCGTAAGTAAATGTGACATATATGTAGATGTTGAATGCAAAATATTCATCTGACCATATCAATACTCGAAACTATCGAAAAGGATCGAAAAAAAAACTCCAAGATGATGTAAAAATGGTAAAAATATTCAATTCTAAAAATATCCAAGCTCTTAGATCAAAACAAACGATTTTGGTTGTTGTAAAAAAATGTTTTGCTGTAAGAGAAAGTGGCCTGAAGAAGGGCCAATGTGATTTCAATTTTAAATGAACTCACATTGCAAACTTGAGGTATGATATGAATACCTAATCATTTTTTTCGACATGAAAAGCTTTGTCCGAAGTTTCAGTATTTTTCAGCTAAAACTTGAAGGCAAAAGAGATAAATAGAACCGGAATTGGGTAAAATTGATTTGTAGGGCCGAAAAGTTGGAAATTAACTTTTTTTTTTTCATAGTAAGTAAAGTAAGTAATTTTCATTTTTTATTTTTCCATCTGATGAGCAAAAAGCCGAGAGAAAAAAAGAGCGAGTCAGTGAAAAAAATTACTCCACTGAAATTCTTCACCAAGCAGAATTTTTTCCTGAAAATGCTACGAGCTGTTTACAGACTTTAAATCCAAGAATAATCAAAGCAATGAAGCAGAAGTAAACCCCAACGTCAAATTGTAAATCTTCATTCAATAGATATGGAAATTATCACGAATGGGTCCATCCAGTATAAGATCTCTCAATTAGGGTATTGATGAGATTAAATCAATGAATATAATATTCATGATTCGTAAATTCAAAACTCTGATTCTTCAATAGATTATCAATTCAATATAATTTTTTTATTACAAACACTTCAATTAGGTCGAGATTTTCGAGTGAGAATGTTGAAAAATATTGGTTCAGTTCTTATTCGAGGCATCATTCCGAAATTCGAAAATGAAAATTAACCTTAGTAAGTTATCTCTTTTTTTTTGTTGAAAAAAGTAGCCGAAAGAAATGTTAACCCTATTGGTGAAAAATGAAACCATGGAAGTACTGTACTCTTCAAATTTCAGAATCTCAGGTCATCCCCACCATACCCAAAGTCACTTTATCAATATTAAGTACCTATGTGGTATTCCAATATTTTTCCCATGAAGAGCGAGAGAGATGGGGTGGGGTTGACAATATTTTTACCATCTCAGTATTTCGTTTTTCAAATTTTTCAACTTGTTTCAAGTTTTTCTAATAATGTTATCATACTTTTTTAATAAAATCGTTCAAAAAATGTAAATTAATTCATTGAAGAATACGTTACAAAGCGAAGGAAAGGCATACAAGACTTGAAGAAGTTATCTTGACAAGACTGAGAATTGGACACACCAAAATCACACATAACCATCTTTACCTAAAAGCCCCCAAGCCCTCATGTCAATTTTGCCCATTCAACACCTACTATTCTATTGCCCCCAATTGCAGCAAGATCGATTATCTCTTCAAATAAATGAAAACTCTCTCTCCATTCCTGACAGCCCCTCCGAAATAGAAAAATTTATTACTCTTGTTAAAAAACACAACCTGACAAATTCAATATAATCTGACGTAGGGTGTAATAATCTAGTAATTTATAAACGCCCAAAAAAAATTTAGAAAAAATAGAAAATGACTTACAATAGAGGAAACTAGAGCAAGTAAACGAATGTGTTTTTGCCCGAGCAAACCAAGGGTCGAAATACCCCTACCCCCTCACCGCAGTACCCTGCACTGTGATTTTGGTCCTCCAACAACTTATTTTAAAGAAGGAAGAAGATGGAAGAAAACAGAGGGTGCAAAAGATGAATAATTTCGAAAATGAGCTGAGAACATTTCTTTTTCTCCTCAATTCACGAGCACACTCGGCGATGCCCCGACAGTTGAATAATCTTGAAACGTCTGGAACCACATCTTGTGGGGTCTTTGACCTTAATGAATCGAAGTGGTTATTGAAACGAGTCTGCCTTCCCCTTCGACCCGTGTAATATAAATCGACGACGCGACGTCGATCAAAGCTGCAACGACGACGATTGCGGTACAAGATGACGTCATATAACCACAAATGAGCCGCTACTGTGTTTGTTGGCTGCGAATTTGAATAATTCGATATATAATTGTCGTTGCCTAAACATTTGAAAAAAAAAAATGATAACAACATTGGAGGATTTTAACAGAAATCGAGCCGTGGCCATTTGATAATCTGTTGTAAACAGCTGATATTGATGAGTAAGTATATAATTTTATTGGTAAATTTCCGCAAGAATTATTCGAGATGGACTCTATCTACAGGCTGAGCCATGCGATCAAATCAATCAGGAATGAGACCGACCAATTCATATTTTAAGTTGAATCTTTTGGTAAAAATGATTTTTCGAGCCGATCGTTCGTGAACGACTGATTCACTAAGCGAACAGACATCATTTTCGACTGACCAAATCCATAAAAATAAACACAGAAGTGAAAAATCGCACAAATCGTTCACATACGTAGTAAGCAAGATAATTGAATTTATTGTCTAAAAATTAAATGAGTACCTAAACCGCTGGAAAACATTTCTACGTACTGATTGAGTAGTAACGAAGAATGATTCGCCAACAACTCTCAGGATGCAATGTACATGAACGTGGATTGCGAAAAAAATGTAGGAAGATTTTGACTAAAATCAGTAGAGACTTTCATTCTGAGTTTATTTTCATTCAAAAAAATGTTGCTTCCAGAAGTGTGGAGAATTTGGACTTTAAAGGATGGGCATTTTTGAAAAAATCTATGCCATTCTAGTAGGTATCAGATTACGTTATAAGAAATTCACATATGCGTGTACTGAAGTAACTAATAATTTCAAGTTGAATCGAATTTCCTTGAATTTTACAGATATGATTACAAGAAAGTTGATGCGGTGCGGTTGATGGCCGATTATCTTCACAAAGAACAAATTTAATGCTGTTGCAAAAGAATAACACTACAAGAAAAATCCCAGATGTCGTTAATTATATAGGTTAAATACTTGGAAATTGAGAAAATTCTCACAAAAAATTCAAAACCAAAACAACAAATCAAGTTTTGAAAATATTTATTCTTGACTAACATCGATGATTTCCAAGATTCAAAAAAAAAGAACGCTCGAAGACGATTTTTCACATTCGGTAATTCTAAACAGAAAAAAATTAACTACTGTGACGAAGAATGTCATGTCCCTTACTCAATTACTGATGATGAAATTCGCGATTCTCTTCGAAAAGAAAACACACTTGTACCTTGGCTTCACTGTCTCTATCAAAACCAACAACCAATTCCACTTTCCAGCCTGGGCTATTGATGTTCATGCCAAATGATGCAGGTAAACAAATCATTGATTTTAAAAGTATTTTCCAGCCCTCGTCAAAATATGTAGTACAAAATCATCATAATCCCAGATGGCCCTATTCAGGGCCAAAAGTGCCAAAGATTTGGATGGACAAAGAATTTTAGTCCACGTTTTTTTGCTCTAATCCCACCCAAACTACTTTTAGAATAGCTCACTTCCAAAAAATTGTATTTGAAATTCCAAGTCATTGCCATCAAAATCCAAGACTACTTTGGGGTTCTATTGAGCGGTTGAAGGTTGAAAAATAGCTTATTTCAGGAAAAATTCGCGCTTTGAAAATATTTTCGTCCCAAATATTTCGCATTAATCATGTCGAAACATCAAAAAATATCGTTTTTGAAACCGTGGAGTTATTTTGAAAATCAGTGACGCCAAATTTTTCGATCAGTATTACCAATTTTAAAAAAAATGATAATTGATAAGTTTTGGGATAGGTATATTTTACCCATTTTTTTGAAATTGACATTAATAACAATCAAAAAATCCACATCACTTCGTTCCGAAATATTTCCCAAGTTTCAGAAATGATAACTTCTCACGTTTAAACATCGTATTAATGCAAAATATATTTTAGAACAAAAAATTTTCAAAACACGAATTCACCCAAAAATAAGCGATTTAAAAATGTTTCACTGCTCAGCAGAACTCTTGGGATTTAGATGGAAAATGTCTAAGTCGACGCAAAATCTCAAATACCAACTTCTGAAAGAGAGCTATTTTTCCCAAAGCAAGTTGAGTAGGGGCTAGAGCGAAAAAACAAATTACTTTTTCGAAAATGTCTCCTGTTTGAGCATTTAGCACTACATATTGGCTTCATTGGCACAACATACTGTCTTATTTGCCACAACATTCTAGCTTTCTCACTACACATTGGCTCCTTCTAGTTGTCATTGGTCGTAGCAAAAAAAGTGCAAGATCGAACTACACATCAAAATACGAGTGAAAGTAAGCAAGTTAATTAAATTCATTGTTCGAAAAGTAAATGCAGTTCAACTGTTCGAGAGAATTTCCTCAGCAGCAAAGAATGATTTGCCAACAGCTTTCAAGACATTTGTTCCGAGTTATAAAGTCAATCAAAAAAATTCTGCTTCTGGAGGTACCTTCGAGAAAATGATTTTAAATGAAGGGCATTTTCGAAAAAATCCTGGTTTTTCATCTATAATCTTGCTTTTAGAAGAAATGGTCCCAATTCTAAAAAATAGTAGGTATTTGAGATTCGGCGTTGACCCAAGTTATTTCCATCAAAATCCAAGACCACTTTTGTGGTTCTATTGAGTGGTCGAAAGTTTCCAAATTGCATATTACAGGGAAGATTCGCGTTTTGGAAATATTTTCTTTTCAAATATTTCGCATTAATCGTGTCAAAACATCAAAAAACATCATTTCTGAAACTGGGGTGAACGGGAGATATTTTGAAAAGCAGTGGTGCCAATTTTTCGGACATTATTACCAATTTTTTTTGAAAAATAATAATTGATAAGTTGTAGGATATTTCATCGATTTTTTGAAATTGACAATAATTACGACCCAAAAATTGACAATGACTTCTCACGTTAAAACATCGCATTAATGCGAAATATTCCAGAATAAAACAATTTCAAAACACGAATTTACCCAAAAACAAGCGATTTGAAAATTTTCAACTGCTCAGCGGAACCGCTAGGGGGATTTAGATGGAAAAGGTCCAAGTCGACGTAATCTTTTGGGACAGGGCTATTTTTCCTAAAGCAGGTTGGGTATGGGCTAGAGCGAAAAAACGAATATATTTTTTCGAAAATGTCTCTATGGTTTGAACCTTTTTAGCACTTATTGCCTTTATTCGTACAACATATATGCCTCAGGTTAAAAACAAGAATAAATGATATGAAAAATAATAAATAATGGGTCAATCCATTCCAATTTTATTCGAACTGAATTGCAAAAGTTTAAAGTAGGTATTTTTTTTTTTTTTCAGTTTAAAAAGATTCTCAATGTCTTTAATACTTGCATATCTCGTGCATATCTCGCTTTTAGGTCATCACTACACGACAATTTTGTATTCATCCCTTTAAAATAGCAAGACTCTGCAAGTAGAATTGAATAGTTTACTTATACAGTCATGATCAAGGACCGTCATTAGTAGATGGATCAAGTATCAGAAACAATTCAGGGGTAATAACGCAATCGTAACGTTTAAGACCCATATCTGTCCTCCAGGGACAGTATAAGGCGCTCCGGAGCCGGAAATTTTTCCAAGGAATTTTCAACTCAAAATGTCTCCACCAAATTTTATAAAAATCCTCCCACATTACTTCGCAATCCACCCTACCATCCTTACACCACGAAACATCATTTCACGAGTAGCAAAGGCAAAGTAAAAAAATGAGCATCAGAGTCGGAGACCCTGCATAAAGCAGCCCCCGCCACCACGTCACGTCACGGAATCGCGTACCAGCAGCCGAGCAGCCGTTTTATTCACACGGCAAACAAAGCAGAGCATCCGAGCAAGAGTTTTATAAGTTAAACGAAGTTTTCATTAGTCAACACTTAAAATCTTGCAAGGCTAAAAAGAGCAAGGCAGCACAGGCGAACAAGAGAGAGAGAGAGAGATAGACAGAGAAACAGAACGAATACCGAAATGAAAAGCAGAAGACAGGGTTGGCGGAGGCGAAGGGGGAGGGTAAAAAAGCGTGCATAGAGGTGTACGACGTTTAATTTTTCAAGCGTGTTTGTTTAATACGTATAACACGCTGACGTAGAGCTAGGTGTACCTTTCCTTTACCTATCTACCTACCCAACATAGCTGGAGAAAGACGACGACGACGAAAAAAAAAATCTCCAGAAAACCAAGTGGTGGTGGTGGTGGCATTGGCAGGCTGCTCGACGACGAGCGACTTGTTTACCCATTCGACGTGCGATACTTTTTCGCCTATGTTGGCTCGAATATGCAACTTAATAAACACATCGCAGTCGTCGTCGTCGTCGTGACCGTAAGCTTTTAGCTTTGCCCCTTCGATCTGCTCCATTCTTTGGCTGTATTCTGGCTACGTTAGCCTCTTCTCATCGTCTCGTGTATACTACCATTAATTGGCTTATTTGCGTTAAAAATTAAACTCGTTCGGAGATCACGGCTACTCGAGGGTATCTTTGTAGAATTGGCTGACGCGTCTTCTTAACAACTTGCTCCCTTTCTCTCTGTCTATTTCTCAGATGCACACGATCCCTGTAAGAGTACTAACAAATTGGACGAGGAGTTGAGCAGAGAGGAGAGCAGAAGTAAGCCGGCATCATGCAGCCAATACAGCGATGCTGCTGCGTGAACGTGAATTTGTTAAATTTTAATTTCGAATTACGTCGAGCGGCGTAATTTTAATTATAGCGAGCTCAGGAGCAGCCCTGCGCCCGAATACCTTCGAATAGCTCTACAACAACGTTGGCGGTATTAAGCTGGCTGCCGAAAAAGTAATATTCGCCGATGACGTATTTCGACATAATACACTACACAGAGGCACAGGAAGTGAGAGTTTTGTATAAAAGCGAGCTACACAGTACAAAAACAAGGGGCAGGGGCACCGGGGCCAGGCCGGCACCTAAACCGGGGCTGGTTTTTAATTAAAAACATTCGTACGATACTTTTAATTTCGACGTCGTCGCGGTGTAATGTTTTAAAAGTGTACAGCACCTCTCTCTCTCACTAAACGAACAACCCGCCTCGCGATTTTAAGGTAATTTTATAAGTCGACTGTCCCCCTACAACCCCTCGAAACACTCCTCGCTCCCCTCTTCGCAGCCGCGCCGTCGACTCGAATGTCAGATTATCATCGGCACGCACTTTGTTAATAATTCATCCTCTAATTATCCACCTGGTTTTGTGTAGTGTTTTTTTCCTCATTCCTCTTCCTCGACAACGTCCTCGTCCCTATCACTTCGCTTCTCGTTGTTGTCAAGTTTTCAAAAAGGGAATTATAAATCTGATGATGGGATCGAAACATTTATAGACAATGAGGAAGCTATAATGATACAGGAGGGGGTTGTGAGGGGAGGGGAGGGGAAGCATCACGCAGAATTTCGATACATATTATGGGATGTTTGCGGTAGACGAGTTTACGGCGATGGCGGTGGAAATGGAAAATATACGAACGCTATTTTATCAAAATGCTATATTCGTGCGGAGATACGAGGATAGTTGGAAAAGTGTACAGTCGACTTGAGGGATTCGCGTGCAGATTCTTTGGCGAGAAGTTTTCGAGGTTGTAAATTACCAACCTTACCCCCTCGAACGTTTCCAACACTAGGACGTCAACGTCTCTCACATCATCTTCGGTATTAAAATATGTAATTTCAACGAACGTTCGCGAAATATGCACGCAGATGTACGAATACCTTTACCTGGCGGTGTTCTACGAGTATATACTTGAGCTAGAGATATTTGAGTGTTAATTACCCTACTACTAGATATGCTTAGTTTTCGTCCATGTGATTAGCTTGTTTTTGCGGTGATGCTCGAGATGAATAATGTAACCGCTGAAGAGAAGTTTTGGTGCGGAAGAATTCCAGATTGTGGTCGGTGTATTGGAAAGTGTAATGGAGTGAAAAATATGCGTATTTGGAGTACCTTGGGGAGTATGCTTTGCTGACATAATGGAAATTTTTCTGTCGGAAAGGTGAACTAGAATAAGTGAGTGAGTTTTGAGTTTTTGGTCAACAATGTGAACGAGTTGAGATTTTTTGTCTAAAGTTTAAAAAGCAAATCTTCGAAGTCGATTTTTAAATCAATTTAAATAGGTATGTACATGCGACAAAGGATGAACTGAGAGTTTATAAAAAAATTTAAAAATAGTAAGTAAGTCAAGTTAAAATTTATTTATATAGATCGAGTGCATACAAAAATTTCATATTATGTAAAGTTTCGGGTTCTAAATACATCAGGCTGGCCCATCGGCCATAATTTCGCCATCCACAACTCCTCAAACTCTTGCAGAAAAATGATGTAATTACAAAAACCAGCTGAGATTTTAGAAAACCATCCACGCTGATGGAAAAGAAAAGAACCGACTCCAATACCGAAAAAAAGAGTTGCGAGTCATAATTGCGTGAGGTCAATTTCGGCGACTTCAAACTTCAAAGTACCCATCGATACACGAAGTCCTTGGAAAAATCAACCCTTTAATATATAAATTACAAAAAATTTCCAAGCAAAAAGTTGAACCGAATGAAAACTTAGATCGTAATGTTTCGAGAAAAAAAAACGATTTTGAGTCGCAAACGATTTGGAAATTGGGTTTCCTCAAAACGAACATGTGAACTTTCGAAGCTAAATGGAAACAAAAGGTCAAATTGACAACAAATAGCTATGAAATTTCATCAAGCATTTCATTCCGTTTTCTCAACATTTTCCACTGCTCTTGAATAAAAACCTTCAAATCACAATAAAATTATAATGAAAGACAGTTCTCGATTTTAAGAACATTTCATATTGGAATTTTTTGGATTTTGGCAGAAGTATAAAAATCTACACTTTTTTATGGAGCTTCAAAGATGTCCGACACGTTATTTCTAAGTTTGTGGGAGTTCGAATTGCAACACGAAATTCTGACGAATTTTCAAAATTTTTGCACTTTTGCTTTCCACACAAATTTTATTCGAAATGTAAATTTTTAAAATCAAGAAACGTTGAAATTTTTTCGATTGTCGACAATTTTTACAAACTTCACTTCTTAGTCTAAATTAATTGTTTTGAATTTCAAAATTCCAAAAATGATTATTTCTTAAAATTGAAACCCCCTCCCCGTTTCATTCAAACATTACCAAAACGTGAACATTTTTTTCCTTGTGAGATGTCGAAGATGTCAAAAAAGAAAAGAAAATACTGTGTTTGAATTTTTCCTTTGTGGGTCCTAATAATTCAAGGAGAAAAGAGTTGGAAAAATTATCAGGAGATAGAATTTTATATAAAACCATAAGCTAAGGCCATTTGTAGTCATTTGCATATTTGAATTAGACTTCGGAAATCCACAATAATTATAATCCTTTTTAGGAAAATGAGGTAAGTAACCCTTTATTTACTTTACATCTCAAAGGGGATTTTGTAGCAGATTGCCCAGACTTTTTTTTAGATCGTAAGTACTCAACTTTTCCAACTGATAAAGTCCTAAATCTTCGTATAAGTAGGTACATTGCAACTAATTCACTAACTCTTTCTTTGTATGAACGACACCAGGATCGTTATTGTCCTTTAAAAGAATAAACTCATTTCACTAATAGCTCGATGGTAATAGTACTCTTGATAGTCTGAAAGCTACCTATCAGATTGCAAGATAGCTTTTGCGTTTTTTTTGTACCTAAAACAAAAAACGAAAAAACGTAATTTTTTCCGTTACAAATAACGAAACCATAACGAAAACAAAATATTCTGCAGAACAAACGATAACGCAATAATAACGTTATGAAAAAATCTTCATGTTATAACGTAACAAATAACGAAAAAGCTTCGTTATTTATTTTTTTTTTTTTGTGTTTAAACCAATCAAAATGGGTTAAAATGTCACAGTAAATTTAAATACATATTTTGCTAAAAAAAATTCATTTTTGAAAATTAAAAAAAAAAGTTCACATTTTGGTTACGATTTTTGGTTTTTTACTCATACCAAAATGAGTTGAAAAATTTCACGATAAATTCAAATATCGAGGCGAAAATATTTTTTGAGAATCTTTGAAAATTTTTGAGTCCAAAATGTGGTCATGATTTTTGAATTTTTTGAGGAAGTAACATGAATTTCAACAAATTTAAAACGGTCAGACGCATTAGTACTTTCAAATTTTCAACTCGAGTGACGGTTGAACTAAAAAACCTTTCATGATATAATCGTTCTCTTCGGATTTTATCAAGTAAGTAATCGTTTTGATACCGTTTCCGATGTCGAACAATTGAACCGATTAAACATTTTTTTTATCGACATAAATCTTACTGAATCTCCTTAATTTTTCGAGAATAATTCTTCTTTAATTTCATATGCAGAGCATGCTGCAATAAGAATATTCATCTAATTTTTGGCAGCAGTGTCAAAAAAATGGCATCCCTAGGCCATTTTCAAGACTGACACAGCTGACTGATAGACTTGCGAAAGATGGCTCGACTCAGCAAATCCGGAAAATTATTACGAGAAAACAATGTGGTTCCTTCTAATTGTTATTTTCAGCATCGTTTTTTTTGTAAGTTTGTACCCATGTACATGTATTAAATGAAAAATAAAGATCACTCCCCTTCATCTTGCGTCTTCGAGAAGACGTTGTGGGAGATTGTAATAAAATGACTATTGAAAAATTTGTTTCATTAGTTTCAGAATTAGTTTTACTGAACGCTTCCAAACTGTTACGGAATCTTGAAGAATATGATAGTGATTGCTTTTAAGACATAGGCCCTAATATGCTTGCCATTCACTTACCAGATACTCGTATTTCTGCTGATACTCGAAAAATTCTGAATCGTTAGAAAGAACTTCGCAGAACTGATTCACAAGAGGCGTATACACTATGTACTGTTTGCTCAAGGATACAATTTAACTAGTAGGTAATTTTGTTTCTTTGATTTCAGTATTATTATTCGATGTTAACCCTTTGGAGGTTCTGCAGTAGGTCTCCACGTAGGGGAAACAAATTGCTTCAAAGGATGTTATAGGGTACCTACACTGCACAATCGTTCAAATCACAAAAAATTTGAGCTTTCAAAGGAAAATCATTTCGGAGAATAAATCCTTTATTTGCAATAAAACCAACGAATATAAATTGGAAATTTTTTTCAAACATGATTCAACAACATGAGTAAAAAACATTAATCAAAAACACTTTTCGAAAACATTTTTTAAAAAGTAATATGAAAAAAAATTGTAAAAACGATTGAAAAAAAGGTCATCTGGCGCTCTTTCATCAAGTTTTTATTTTTGCTCAACTTGGGAAATTCCAGATGACATTTTTCACTACAATCATTATTGCAATATTTTCTTTTCTCATCAATTTTTAAAAAAAGTGTTTTCAAAAAGTGCTTTCGATTAAAGTTTCTTGCTCACGTTGTAGAATAATTTTTGAAAAAAATTTCCAATTCAAATTCATTTGTATTATTGGAAAATTGAGGATTTCAGCTTTTTCAAATTTTTCATTTTCCAAAACCATTTTTCTTTGAATGCTCAATTTTTTTGTAATTCGGTCAATCAGGCAACCAAGGTACCCTATTACACTCTTCGAAGCAACTTATTTCTCCAAAAAGGGGACCTGGAGAACCTCCAAAGGGTTAATTGTGATATTTGTGGTTTATTTGATTTTTTAAAAATTCATTTTCAATTTTTTTCACAGAATAACTATTGGAATTTACACTGCGGCTGATATATGTATTCTTAACCTATTTGATGCATATAAAAATAAAATTGCATGCGACATTCTTTAACAAGACCCTCATTTCACGGCCCATGAAAAAACAAAACCAAATTCGCCAAAATGTTCGGATCTTCTGCAAATATTTCTTGATATTTTGTCGAACAGATGCCCTGCATTTCGGCAGGATCCTAGCATTAGAGAACCCACTCTAAAGAGTTAAAACGTTGTGTTTAAAAAATTAACAACTTATATTTTACTCGCGAACGTGCTTCGTTCGTACCATCGTGACGTCACTGACGTGTTCGTGGACTTGAGAAATTTTTACTCAAGAAAAAAAAACCTCAAGCAAGTTCTAAAAGTAACGTCTCGTAAGTTAATGGACGTTTTGCATAAACGTATGGCAATGGCTATGTTTTCGCTCGTTTCCAAAGTATTCAAAAATTAATTTTGATGTGGGGTATTGTTCGCAATGTTTTTAATAATTTTCAAGAAAAATAAAAAGAATAAAGGTACCTATACTTGTTTTGTTGAAATGAAGCCCGATTTCCCATGAATGTGAACGTTCGACTTCAACAAAGTATTCCTACATCAATACCATAAAAATATAAAATAATCAAAAAAAACTTGAAAATTGAATTACTATGTAGGTAGTTTAGCACTATTGATGCACTTGCATACAGCTCTCCAAAGTTTAAAAAAAAAACTACTCAAAAAAATCGAGGGTTAGATATAATGAATCGTAAAATGCGTCACGAGTCGCTGATTGCAAGATAGTTTTTAAATTTGCTTTCACTTTATTGACGGATTGTTTCTTTGGTTGCTAAACTGGATTTTTGGATTTTAAATATAAATTTGAAGCTGATTGTTCATTTATTTTCTTAAATAACAAAATTCAACGAAATGCAAAATTCAATAATTTCTCGCGATAATGAAGTCGAACTCACTGTTACTAAAAAAAAACTATCGAGTTCAATTCACGAGAATTTTACATAATTATACTTCTTTGATTTTTTTTCATCTTTTGCGGGTTCCATACGAGGAACATCTGGTATGCCTACAGGAATTGTGCTGCAATTGTATTGACTGACGATTTCCAGAAAAAATACCATACTTGAAAATAAAGAAGCTAATAGTGCGTATAGAAACTCAACGTCTTCAATTTTCTCATCATAAAAAATGAACCTTTGAGACTTCTAACGATTCTACGAAAAAATGAAGAGAAACAGTATCGTGGAGATTTCCAAATTCTTCAGTTTCACCACACTAATTAAATCCTTCAGCCTTATCTTACAGTCTTAAATTAGAGAAATTCATCATTCAAATAATTGTACGTAAAATGTTAACCCCTTCCCCCACCCATTCGACGAAAAAAGCAACACAGACCCTGAAATTGTACATAATATCGTTCCAAAGTCGTTACCCGATTAGAACACCGATACTCCTACGTTACGAAAAATTCCAAAAAATCGTAGCATTTCGATGTAAATAATTCGACAGTACAACACTTACACACTATTAGACACACGAGAACAATACAAGTCACCAAATTCGGTTTCCAATACACACCTATTTGTACCTAGGTAAGTTTCGTTGCTCGCGTCAAAAGCAATAACGTAATAGAAACGTTTCGAAGGAGGATGTCGGTGTCGCCAAGGTAGGCAAGGAAGGTTGAGAAAAGCGTTTTTGGGCGACGTTGGCGCGATATTCAAACGCGCGAGAAGCAGCTTTAAGGATCAAATTACTTTAAAAGCATTACAATGAAATGTAATTTAGTAGATGGGCGGACGCGTTCACTGTTCAGTGCCGGCGAGGCGGCGATGACGACGATGCACAAGCAGCAGACAACAGTAAAACGACACAATTGGAAAGCCGCTACGCAAATGATGGGAAATTACTGTCAAAGGCCGCGCGGCGTGCTCTCCCCCTCCCCCGTCTCCCGCCCCCGCCTTTCGGGCAAGTTTGACAAATATCGTTAAAACGATATCATTATTGTAAAGAGCGTGAAAGAGATTGGCGTTTTACGATCGATACCTTGTAGGTTTCTTCTTTTTTTTTTCACCCCCGTTTCTATTTATTTTGCTCGAATAGTTTATCTTCATCTTTTTTTCTTTTTTTTTTTTTTACAGCCAAAAGTCAAAAAGGATACGCGCGGTGAACGAGTTGCTCGAGATCAAATTCGGGGTAGCAGTTCCCGTCCCAAATAAAATTTCTATTCAGAGCTTCGACAGTTAGTACGAACGAAAGAGGAGGAAAAAGGGTTCGGTTCGAGCTACAAGATGTTATCGTCGACGACGAGCAACGAGTTTTCATTCTCTATTCGTATTAAGCACCGCGAATGTTTAGTAAATTGGACGAGTAACTACGCGTTAATCACCCGAGAATATTTCAAGCTTCGATGCTTTAGCTTTAGATTAGGCTACTCTTTGGCTCTTCGCTTCGTGTATTTATATTATTCGTACAGTTGCGACGAACGAAGCTGATTTTGGCCAATCAACTGCTGCATCAAATTCGTCGAAAATTTGGGTTCTTTTTTCACCCTGCCAATGGATTACCTATACTACGTGTATAAGTATTCGATGTTCGCAGCGTCGCTGCTGAGCCGAACCGATGTAGGTACGTGAATTATTGAAATATTAAAGCTGGCGATTTGGGTTTATAGGGTTCCGAAGCTGGTTCGCCCGGATAAACGGGTGCAAATATATGAATTAGTAAACACGTTGCCGAGAAAAGAGCGTACCACGTCGAGGGCATTTGCTGTATACGTACAGTGCTACTTTATAAGTATAAGAAACAGTACCCCTCGGGGCTTTTATGGAGAGAGGTTTCGCGAATTATCGACACACAGGGTGTCTCGTAAGTTTTCTTGTTGAGTGCTATTGACCTCTTCGGCAAATCACCGAAGACACGAGAGTTGTATACACAAAACCATCAGCAAAAGGGATGAAAAATTCAAGCATAGAACAAATCATTCACGAACGACAGGTTAATCGAACATTTGATAAATTATCATAAATAATCATTCTAACTGGACTAGATTAAGGAACTAGATACCAGGTATGGAAATACGCCATTTTCGGTTATAGATTTCGTAGTTTAGTTCCTTAGACTAGATCTGCCACTGCCAAAGTATTGCCAGGTAAGTATGCACACAGATCGCAAGATTTTCCTCCTGAAATCGCCCAAAATCGCCTCATCACCATTTTTAACCATTCTACCAAATTTCTGAGATGTCAAGTCCCAAATTTAGGCGTTTTAAATTGCCCGTAAAGCAATTAAGAGTGTTTGAAATCAAAATTTCAGTCAAACCAACTCAAATGGAGACAGATTGAATTTTTGAAAATTAAAATGAGAGATTGGGTTCATATTCTCCACAAATATTGATTTATCATTTTATAAAATTTCAAAATTTTTATTCGTTTACTAGAAAAACTTGAGAAAAATTCACCATCTAATCAAGCAATTTCTTGGTAAGGTTCATAAAATATGGCCATAGAGATCGATTTCATAAGTAGATGAAAGGTATTTTAGCCCGAGCGAAGCGAGGGCGAAAATTTTTATGAATAATTGCATTGAAAATGCAAAAAGATACCTTTAAAAGCATCAAAAACACGAAAAAATCTCAAATCGCCCAAATCTCCCAATTCGCGAAGCGAAATTTTTGACCGCAAAACTGCAAGTTCAAATCGCCCAATTCGCGATTTATCGCCCAACCTGGCAACACTCCTGCCAACAACTGAGATATCTGTTAGAGCAGCATGAGGAATAAAAAATTCAAGCAAAGAACAAATCGTTCACGACGACTGGTTAGTCGACCATTTGATAAATTATCACGAATAATCATTCTAGCTGGACTAGATCCGCCCACAGCTGAAATATCTGTGAAATATTTCAGAACTATAATGTAGACTGTTTGGGGTAGACTCGTTATTTTTTCACCAACAAATTTCCCAGAGCTGATTGAATCCAATTAATATTTTCCTAAAAGAGGCAATCGATCAATAAATCGTTCGCGAACGACTGCTTCATTTTTAATTGATTTGTTCGCTTGTGAATCCTGAATCCTTGCACTACAGGGATTGAGTCGTCTAAAACTAACTGAACCGTTCGAGAAAATCGTTGGCGAACGACAAATATCCCTTAAAAAAACAAAAAAATACACACTTCAGACTATTTGATTAGGTAATTTGTGACCGATCCTAGGGCCCTATAGTTTCACTCCGGTGAAATCAGTCTGCCATCTTTGGTGGAAAAAAAATATAACAAAACATTAAAACAATGAATAAATGAACAGTGTTTTTAATATAGTTTATTAAATTTTTGAATTAAAGAAAGGATAAATGCACTTCTACTTGAATTTCATGCAATTCAGGTGATCTAAGTGAAGATGAAAATTGCTTGCACCAAATATGGCGGCCGATTTCACCCAAGTGAAGCTATAGATGCCTTAACCGATCCTATACCACAATGAATCGTTCGCGAACGACAAATTCATAGCTCAATAGACGCGTTCGCTAGTGAATTATACACATGAACCATTCGAATATATTGTTCGCGAACGACTGAATCATTTCACAAGCAAAATTGTTCACAAAACATATTCAGGTAAGCGAATCGCCTGCGAACGAATCATCCTGAAAATATTGAATCATCTGATAAAACTTTTTTTATTAATTTGATTCGTTCTTTCGCTCGTAAGCAGTATGAACTATTCGATCAAATCGTTCACGAACGACTAAATTACTTTATAAATTCAACTTTTTACGAAGAATTGCGAAAAAACAACCCAATCATTTGATGAACAATTTATGAAAAATTCAATCATACAACGGATCGTTCACGAACGACTAATTCGTCATTAAATGATTTATACAAATTTTCACGCGAATTAATCATAATGATTCTAATCTGGATCAAGTTTTCGTATACCTAAGCCTTCAGAATCATTCGAGCAAATCGTTCGCGAACGACTGAATCATTTCACAAGGAAACTTGGTCACAAAACATAATTAAGTAAGCGAATCGTCCGCGAACGAATCATCCTGGAAATATTGAATCATCAAGTAAGACTTTTCGTGAAATATTCGACTAGTCGACAAATCATTATTGTTAAAATTCAACTCGTTTACTAATTTGATTCGTTCTTTCGTTCGAAAGCAATTCGGCTATTCGATCAAATCGTTCACAAACGACTAAATTACTTTATAAATACAACTTTTCACGAAGAATTGTTAAAAAGTTACCCAATTAGGTATTTGGTGAACAATTTGTAAAAAATTCAATCATATAACAGATCGTTCGCGAACGACCAATTCGTCATTAAATAATAATTCAAACAAATTTTCGCGTGAATTATTCATAATTGTCCTAATTTGGATCAAGTTTTTGTATAAGGCTTCAGAACCATTCGAGCAAATCGTTCGCGAACGACTGATTCATTTCATGAGTGAGAATGCACGTTAAGAATCCTTTGAAAAACCCAGCCAATCATTCGATGCAATGACTTTTTAAAAAGATGAAATCAGGCAACAACGGCACGTTGGAGGACAATGAAAACTCGTACATTCCGAGATCAACTAAAAATAAGTAAGCAATTCTGTTGGTAAATTTTCGCAACAATTATTCCAAATGGATTCAACCCTCCGGCTGAACCATGTGAACAAATCAACCAGAAACGATCAATTCATTTCTCAAGTTGATTTTTCCGGGGAAAATGATTTTTCGAATCCATCTTTCACGAACGACTTATTAATTTTTTAAACAGAAATTATTCTCCATAGACGAAATCCACCAACCAAGTATTCGTAAACAACTCAGACTATCGAATAAATCGTTCACGAACAACTAACCCAAGAAATCTGGCAACCAATTCAATAGTTCCTTCGTCAACAATCGAACTCAAACCGGAAAAACGCTCCGCGAACGATTTTTCCTTCACCCTTTTGTTTTCAGAGTTTTTTTCACCACTCTATTCCAAAATATTTTCTCAGATTCAGAAATGATAAATTCCAGTGTTTGAACATAGATAATTTAAAAAATTTTCAAAACACGAATTCATCCAAAAATAAGCGAGAATAAAATTTCCAATTGCTCAATAGAGCCCTAAAAAAGTGTCCGGTTTTGACGAAAATTTCCCAGGTAGAGGCAAAATCCCAAATACTATATACTTTAGAACTAGCCTTTTTTTCCCAAACAGGGTAGGTGGGAGGAAAAACGCAGGTCCACAAACTAAAATTACGGAATTATGCATTTTTTTGTTAGACAGAAAATTTACGTAAGTATATTGACATTAAAATTAGTAAGTAAATCAATTAAATTCATTATTAGAAAACTAAATGAACCTTCCCCATTCGATAACATTTCACTGATTGAGGTGTAACAAAAACCGACTTGCGATCAACTTTCAGAACACACTGTACATTAGGGTGGATCCTGAAAAAAAAATCACAGAGCATTTTGACTGAATTCGGTGCAGATCTTCATTTCAAGTTGAAAGTTACTCAGAAAAAATTTCAACTCCGGAGGTGCCTTTGGAGAGGAGATATGACTTCGCTCTAGACCCATCAACTTATTTCGGGGGAAATGGTCCAGTTTCAAGAGATTGTATTCGAAATTCAGTGTCGACCTGCCGTACCACATAAAAACAGTTTGGGTAGAAGTTGAAGCGAAAAAAACGACGATTTTTTTCGAAAATGTGCACTTTTTCAAGACCTAATCTCCCTTCCAGGAGCACATCCGGAGCTAGAATTTTTTCAGAGTGACTTTCAACTCGAAATGAAAGTTTTCACTGAATGTGATCAAAATCTCCGACATTTTATTTTTTCCCAACCCATCCTAATGTACAAAAAGAAACAATAATCGAACTAGGAGCGGGGAGCTGACGTGAGGAATACGAATCAAGATTTTGTTTGATACATACGAGTACACGATGTTGTACCTGCATGATCTACACTCGAATACACGGCTCGCCGCCACACATTGTATGTAATTGCTCATTAGATGCTGTTCATGGACCGTAGAAGTAATAATTGCTGACACGTGCCGTATCTTGATATGTGCGTACGCAGACATACAAGTCACACTGATGAGAAGGTAGCTTACACGTGTAAGACTGTAAGTGAAGCAATACTTGCGATTTCAGCATAAACAAGATTTGAATCGGTGGGTGCAGAAAGGGACCAAGTCACATTTTTGGAAATTTTTTTTTCACGGATATAGGGGTTTCAAAGTACGGCGGATCGACTGGTGATGTCAGATTTCCGCAGAACTGCCGGGAAATTGGTATTTGGGCGCAGAAAAAGGGCGGATCCGCATTTATGACTTTTTTGTAAAATTTTTTTAATTCCTTGAAAAATTTTTGAAATTTAAGTTAATCTCTGAACTGAAAAATGATGAAAAAATTAACAACTTCGGCAAAAAGTCTTAGAACTCAAGGGGTTTTATGGTCAATTTAAACGAGATAGCAGTCTAAATGATGTACTTAGATGTAGAATCAAGCCCCATTCGTGCCCGAGCAATTTCAAAAGAAATTTTGTCGATTGGGAGCAGAAAGGGTCAAAGTCCCATTTGTTTAGGCAGCAACAGCGCCGGCGCACGTGAATATTTTTTTTTCTTAACAGTGCTAAAAATTGTGTCTTGGGGTCCTCTTTCAATGAACTTGAGCATGTTTACCAAAAATTTTTGATTTTCAAATAAATCAGTTTTTTGTTATTCCTGAAAAGTGCGAAAATGGACTTAGCCCCTTTCTGCACCCACCGATTCATTTATAAAGCTGTTTGAAACTAACTTGAATACATTGTAAGTTACCTAGTAAGTAATCTTTCAATTTATAACAAAATTTTGATAATTTAAAATCGTAATTTCAATCAACATACCAATTTTTCAGCAAAAATACCACGTGTATTTTCCTATAATAGGAACATATCTTTCATAAAATTGATGAAAGTTTGGCTGAATTTCGCTGTTTCCAGTCGATCTGGAGCCCCAAACAGCATATTGAGTTTTCCATTATTTCGAGAATTTCCCTTAAAGCGTAGGAATGAATGAGGAAAGCTAAACATTCGGTTCCTACTTTTCTTTTAGGAAGAACCAATTCAAAACTCTACGTTGTCGTTACAATAAATTTCATTTTCAGAAAAAAATCAAAATATTGAACATGAAAAGATGGAATTTTAGTTCGATGCTAGGACGTGATTTTCTCTAACAATAATTATTAGCACAAGAAAACCCACAGATTATTTCGACACCAATCTAGTATATTTGTACAAACATAGAAATTTCAGTAAGTAAACATACCTATTTATTTATTCATTAATTTATTATCATTAATAAGAAAAAACGCTCAAATTTCCGCATAATCAAATCAGTTCCACCAAAATTCATCTCAAGAATAGAATCCCCTTACAAAAAAAATCCACACCAGAATATTTTCCAACTCGCTCTACAACAATATTAAAATCATCACCGATAAACACCACGATAAACAAGTTCATCGATCTCGTCCCAAAAAATCTACCATTCTTCACACAAAACGATATTTCCGATGAAGAAACCTTCCATACGTTTCTTCTTTTTAAAATTTCCAACCGGGTTTCAAATTTTTTATCATGCATTATGCAATAACCAAGAAACGTAGAAAGATGCACTTTGCGGCAATGGATAGCAAATTGCGTCTAGATTTTGTTTGCGTGATTGATCTTTTTAATAGGTCACTTCGAGAGACCGTATCATATGAAAAAAATTCATAAAAAATAATCATTTTTTTTTCAATTTTTGAAAATGACGAAAAAAGTTGTCCTCTTTGGGTACCACTATTATGAGTATTTGTAGTTACAAAGCCTCAAATTTTTAAAAATTAGGAAAATCAGAGGAGTAATTTTTGTTGTTGTTTTTCTTGAAATAAAATGTGTAGCTAAAACTTTTGAATGGGGCAAGATAGAAAGATGGGGTTTGTACCATTGAAAAGATCAACTTTTTGACCTTCAGGGACATTCATAATAATAGTATCTAAAAATGACAACTTTTCTCATCATTTTTATAAAAATTAAAAAAATTGGCAATTCTTTATGATTTTTTTTTTAAATATTAGGAGCGATACAGTCTCTTAAGGTCACCTATTATTAGAAAGATCTATCATTTTGCCGAACAAAATAGGAACACTGAGTGGGCGGCTTGTAACATATTTGCAAAATGGCATGTACCTACTTTGTTTGTTTGTATCTATTAATACCTACCTAAATTTTTGTTTGTACTGCCCTGACATTGTAATACAGAGAAAGCTGTCGACTACAATAAAGAATTTGAATAAATCCGAAAATAGAACTAACTTGAATATTGTAAGTTGGTAAGTAAGTAATCTCTTAATTTTTAACGAAATTTTGATAATTTAAAATCGTTATTTCGATCAACATATCAATTTTTCAGCAAAAATACCACGTGTATTTCCCAAGTAGGCACGTATCTTCCATAAAATTTATGAAAGTTTGACTGAATTTTACTATTTCAAGTCGATCTGGAGCCCCAAACAGCATATTGATTCGATTTCTTCCATCACTTCGGGAATTTCCCCCTAAAGCGTAGAAATGAATGAAGAAACCTAAACATTCGGTTCCTACTTTTCTTCCAGGAAGAGCAAACTCAAGAACCCACGTTGCAATCAATTTCATTTTCAGAAAAAAAAATCAAAATATTGAACATGAAAAGATGGAATTTTAGTTCAATACTGGGACGTGATTTTCTCTAACAATAATTGGCACAAGAAAAATTCGTTCGAAGCCGTTATATTATGTACGTACAAACATATGAATTCCAGTAAGTAAACATACCTATTTATTTATTCCTTAATCAAAATTAATAAGAAAACCCAATCGAATTTCTCCCCAATCAAATCAGTTCGACCAAAATTCATCCACAAAGAATCCCCCTACAATAAAATCCACACCAGAATATTTTCCAACTCCTTCTACACCGATATTAAAATCATCGTCGATAAACGCAACAATAAACAAGTTCATCGATCTCATTCCCAAAAATCTACCATACTTTGCACAAAACGACGATATTTCCGACAAAGAAACCTCACAATCGAGAAAAAAATCCGCAAGCAAACTACTCGCAGCTGGAAAAAAGCAAAGGAAACAGTCAGTCGTTGAAATTCATCGCCAGAATTTTTCACTCTACACTACACCATATCTACTCGTACCTACCTACGGTAATGGCAGCAAAACGTAACATTTAAAATAATTATTTAGCGAAAAAATACGAGCAACGGTAGCAGCCCAGCCGAAGAGCAACAGCACGTAACCGCGCTTCAACGACATCATCGTCGACGAGCTAAAACCATGTTCATCGACCTGTGCATAAATCGGCGTTATTCCCTCCTCTACATTGCCTCCCCCATCGCAACTCTCTTATACATTTATCGTTATTTTAGTGTATATGGTACATTCTGCGGTAAAATTACCCCGCCACGTGATGACGTGATACCTCACAATTCTCCTACAGTAATTTTCCAAACACCTCGAACAAGAGAAGAGGTTTTCCTCAATGCCCTCATCGTAGGAGAAAACTCTACCAATCTATACAGATTCGCTATTTCTCTTCACGAGGCTAAAAAGTACTAGGTAGGTGATTCGGTTGCTTGACAAATGCGCCGCGTTTCCTGTTTTTTATTTTTTTGAAAAAGTGTAAAAGTATAAAGCAACAATACGCCAAGACAGACGCCAGAGGAACACATCAGCAGGGCGAAGACTGTATTATAAAAAGAGACGCTGAAACCGAAACCAGTTTTTTTTTCGCCGTTCTTCCGTAATAATGATAATTCTTTAATTAGCTTCTTCTTCGATGGAAACGCTGGTTCGCGTATAAGCCAACAAACTCACAAACAGAAAGAATCGAACAACGAACAATGACACGAACCAAGACTCCATTCCGTATGTCACCGGAACTGCGGTGCTGTGACATCGGTTCTGGTTTTTTCCCCTTCAGATCCCTCCTTACCCCTCCTTCGGCGCCTATGCGTCTTTTTTGGTGTGTAGTCTTCGTCGAAAATAGGCAGCGTAGTGTCTTCGCGAGATGGAAAATTTTCTTTTCGAGTGAGGTGGAAATTCCTCCAATCTTTTCATCTAGGTTACCCTACCACGTAAAAATGGAAATCATTTCCAATGCATCGAATTCAAGAAGAGCAGTGAACAGTGGAAGTCCAAGTGTAAGACAGCAAATAGATGATCAAGTAAGTAAGTGGAGATATTCATTTCGGATCTGCACGTATGCTCTGAACGAAAATGATAAGAATCAGGTACATTACAAACACCAAAATCGCTAACTAACTCTACAATTGTCCCGAATAAATTAAAAATTGATCCGAAACTTATCACCTCTCTACTTCAAGTTATCTGGTGTTTCATTCAAAATGATCGAACGAATTTGAAATACCAATCCCGCAAATAGAAAACTTCCAAAAATGCATCGGAAATGAGAAAAATTCTGCCAAACTTTATTCAATTCAAAATCGCTCAAAAGTTGATTCGAAATCGAAAAGTAATTCCAAAATTGTCGAAAATTTATGTACTTAAAAAAGCGTTGTTGAATTTTTCGAATCTTTCAGTATACATTGTGTCCCATCTCAAAATAACATCCTTCCAGAAACGAGATGAGACAGGTAACCAGTCTTGATTTCATGTATGAATGTCTTGGTCTTGTATTTTACAAAACCAAATATCGGTCATTGGAAAGAAACGTCAAGTTTTACATATTGTCGAGCAAATTCAATCTTTTACGATGCTCAACAAACTTCTGAAGTACGAAGTTTCGGCGAAGATGTAGCGGTAGGGGAGGGAGGGAAGAATGAAGTAGGGATAAGCTAAAAATTTTGAGGGGTCGATGTCAATAATCCTTTCAATTTGATGATAGGAAAGTCTTTCTTCAGTTTATTTAAGAGAAGTAAAATAACGATTTTTTTGGTTTCAATAATGAAGCTTACCTACAGTGTTTTCTTAATCTGTGGCACATAATTGCTACAAAGTTGCAGTTTGCGATCCTAAATCAGCCCAAAACCATAACTAAGTTCATTCAAAAAAGCCGAAGACACATTAAGTGAAAGAATAACACCCGTCCAAGTCAAGAACCTGTACGCACGATATAAAAGTCGAAGTAAGGAAGTAAAAATATTCATTATCCATCCAAACACTTCAGACACGATAATGTGAAAAGACACTAGGGGTGATGAGAAAGAAAAAAAATAGTAGTTTCAAATCAAAATTTGGAAGATCTTGGACGATGGATGAAAGTCACTTTCAAAAGTTCCAAAATTATCGAGCCAGGTGTCAACGTGTCTTTTCAGACCTGAGCCAAGTTGTCAAGTCATTCATATGCACCTTCATCGGGTCATCAGTATAAGATTAAAATTAAAATTCTCGAAAGCATTCAAAGCTAAAGCAAATATATATGTTTACAGGATGTACGGTAAGTTGAAGATTTATTTTTGATTTTGATAAATTGGGTAGTGGGTAGAGGTAGGTACTACTGAGAAAAAACGCTATACGAAGGTACTGCCTATTTTTAGAAAAATTGAATACTTAAGCGAATCAAATTTTTTGAAGTTGGATTAAAAACCTTTTTTGACCATGGAAGTGGGCGAAACATCAAAAAATGAGCATCGCATTATGACTTTTTGTTCAACTTGCGAATTAAAGGGGCAAAGAACAGATTTTTTAGAACAACAAATAAATCTTACGATTCGATAGAAGAGTAAAATTAATTTTAAAAAATTTATAAATTCGTAGCACTACTTAATATAATAATTTTCTTCAACTTCAATCCTAGACGAAAAGTTTCACAATGTTCACTTTTCCACAAACTGTCTAATGATTCATTTTTATTTACTCCATTTTCAAATACGAATTAAAGGTAGCAATATTTTTTCCTTAAAATCTGTTCGTATCATTTTCAATTTGCACGTGGGGAAAAAACTGATGTAAAGAGATTTTGATCATTTTTCGATGTACTGGCTTCTTGTCAGGGTCAAAAATGGATTTTGACTTCAATTTTGTTCAAAGTGAAATTTGAACTTTCAATTTCAAAGTTAGGTACAATCTTCACAAAATCACTGTTTTTTTTGTTTTTTTGTTTTTTTTAATAAGTATTTACTTAATTAATCTTGTTGCTTGTTGCACGGCATGATATTAAAAAAAGCCATCAGTATTCACTGATTGTAAGAGGGTTACTGCTTCTCTACTTGAAGAAAAAAAATGTTGAAAATAATACTTATGTAATATAATATGGCTACAGTGCCGTTACATAATAATACTCCTAAAAATAAAAACAAAGCTTTAGAGTCAAGTGTCAAGTGTCAAAATTGACGGTTCAAAGTTAAATTTCAAAAATACACTGACATTTTTCACTTGAAAGAAAATGAATGATTAGAACCTCTAACTCTTCAAAGAAAGGGAAAAATTGAAAGTTTAGTAGAAAATTCTAATTTTTTCAAACTTGTACGTATAGAAATTCAAGACATCGCCAAGGATCATCTATGGGGATTTTTTCAAACTGATCTTGGTTTAGTTTTTCAGTGGCACTTTCGGTAACTTCCTTCAATAGGAGCAATCGCAAAAAAATATACGTATATTGTGGATCTTTTTTAGTTGCATGTACCTACAACATATTTTCCAAAATCTTCTGTAATAGGTGCATTGATCTTCAAAAATACATACAAAAAACATAACTCATTTTTTCATGGCGTTTCTTGTCTCAAATCGTGAATTTTTGTGAGAAAAATTTTTGTAGCATCATATCGTGGAAGATGCCCCTCAGCACCATTAACCCGAATTTAGACTAAATTTGTCAATTTTTTACTCAGAAAATTTAATTATGCCATTTTGGGAACTCCTGATTCTTTTTTTTCGAAGGTTCTACCAGGCTAAAATTATTCATGTCTACACTACAAATAAAAATAAAAAAATCTGGAAAAAATTGACGAATTGGATCCAAATTTAGGTTAATGCTGTAATGAAGGGTCTGTCATGATAAGTGGCATTCCGCTAGCAAAGGGCCCAAATGGTCGAAATAGAAACTAAGTTATTGCCATGGGAATAGAAGTACGTGATCCGTCTCGAAACATGCAGAAATTTCTGAAAAAAGTCATTTACAATTTCAATTTCAAAAATGCAAAGCGTTTTTTGCATTTCAGAAGGTCTTTTACCACCAATGCAAAAAGTATCGAAAAAAATATAACAATATAATTTTTTAAGCGAACCCAGTACCAAAACTATCGCCAAATTTTCCAAAGAAAATGCAACTTTATTTGTACTACTCGTACGATGAAGAGAAAAAGGATACTGTAGCACCGCTCCCTATGGCCGAAAGTGATTCGGAAAACAGCTGATGACCCAGACCTCGTACCTAAGCCTGAGACAGCAAAATTAAAATCTGAACCGAAGACGCCAAAACAAACATCCGTTAAAACGCAAGTTGAGAAATCGGGAAAGAAAAAAGGGGGGAAAAACGAAGGAGCTGAAAAGAAAAGTTGCTCTTGCCTCAGAAAAAAATCAGACAATAATGAAACTTATAGGAAGAGGAATCAAGGTTCCGGTTATAATTTTTGAATCATCATTTTTCTAATGGAATTATTAGTTTTTAAGAATTTAATGTAACGAAAATTATTTCAATAATTCTTTCAATTGATTGAAATTTTTTTTGTTTCGTTTTTTTTTTTTTTTTTTTTTTTTTTTGTAATTTGTGATAATTTTTCATCAAATCTAAAAAAAATTGAACAAGACCATTTTTTTGTAAGTTACTCACTTTTTTGGTAAGTAATTTTTCATTTAAATACACTTGTATGGCTTGGACTTTGAGCTTCTCAAATTTCTTACTGAACTTCACTCACTTTGAAGGGCTCTTAAGAACCAATTTCGATCTACTTCTTGCAAAATTTAGACATAGAACCGAAAAAAAACCGGAAATTTTTGATCAAAAAACCCTAAAGTCCACTTTTCATTTTAAAAAATGTTTTCGACCTTACTCACTTGAAACGGCTGTGTCTCGCTCTACCAGCACTGTATACGAATTTGGGACCGGTCTCATTTCAATTCTGAGGAAATTTTATATCAGATTTTTTAAAAAATGACCAAAATACCCTAAAGGTCCCTATGTTGTTAATCCAGAAAAGGTAATACATATAAATGACTGTAAGTACAGTAGACTTCCGCTTATCCGGACAGCCGTATTATCCGGACGAAAAAAAATTCTCCTTATTATTCGGACTTTTCGATTATCCGGACAAAATCCGTATTATCCGGACAAGCATACACAAATTACTTACAAGTACATAGTCAAACATTTTTGTGATCTTTGTGTTTGGTTTGTTTTTCTCTATTTTGTGAAGAAATAAAATTTATCCTTTGTACTTTTCATTCAAAATTACAAAAATACACCATTATCATTGAAAACCAGTCATTTTCTGCCAAAAATTCAACCAAAAACATATCAATCCGTATTATCCGGATTTTTGCTTATCCGGACAACCAAATTCCCCAGTTAGTCCGGATAATCGGAAGTCTACCTACTGTACATATATTTTTTTGTGATTGCACCTTTGAAATGAGTCGCCAAAAGTGCCATTGAAAAACTAAAAATGCGCATTTCACTTGAAAAATACGTTAAGTACATTCGAAAATTTTTTTAAAAATTTCTGAAAATGACCTTTGGTAGGGGATATGAATAAAGTATTTGTAGCGATCTGAAAATTTTGTCACGGTGGTTTTGGACCCTACAGACGATATTTTATCAGTAAATTTCAAAACATCAGGCGGGAGTCGATTCGCTCCCTGTAAGTTTGTCAGCTATTAGTTCAGGGACAACCTGAAAGTTGTTGTTTATATTTGTTAAATCGGTGTAAGCGGAAAATCATAATAAAGCTTTGAAATGTTGTTTGATGAACAAGGACACTAAAAGAAAATGTTTAAGCCCGAGAGGTAATTGCCAAGTCCCATAGGAGGGGAAGGGGCGTGATTTGCGGGGAGGGTTCAACCCCCTCATTTTTCAAAATGAGCCATCAGCGCGATATAGGTGTCAATTTCACATGATTGAACCCAGCTGAGTTCGAAAATACCATTACTTTTAAATATGAGGAAGAGGCATGCCTCACCAATCGGGCAGATGACCGTCAGATGAATAAAAACAAGCTAATACTATTTACTGATTGTAAGAGCGTAATTATGCTTCTTGCTTCAAAAAAAAAAAAAAAAAAAAAAATGGCTATGGGTTTATTGCACTATAATATTCCTCAAAATAAAAACATGAACTTTATATGCCAAGATGCCAAGTGTCACAATAACAATGATTAAAAATTCACTTTTTTTCGCTACGAGCTAGAGCCAACGTTAGAAGAATTTCCTACAATATCCCACACTTGTCCCTCAAATTGCTGAAAACCTTCCCTCATAGCACAAAAATCAAAACCAACCCTATCAAAAAACCAAACCCAACGACCCCAATCTATTTCAAACCAGACCCGACTAAATATGAATTTACTCCTAGATCGATAAATCTACATTCTTCAGTGTACAACCACAACACAAATCGTGTCGTTTTCAAGACAGTAAACTCTGTACTAATCCGTTATTAACCGCGTCTACGAGTATTTGGAAATTTTCCCATTCTGTGAAAAAATCGCATTTATCCGGCCACTTGTCAGTCGATTTTTCACCAATAATGCGTGAAATTGCGGCTCGTCGACTAGAAGCAGCGTCGTCTTCGTCGTCGCACTAGATGAAGGTAATTTTTCAAATCATTTACCTCTTTCTCTTTCTCTTTCCATGCTGCTGTATCTTTACACAATCTCCATCTCAGAATACCCTCTCATGTTGGCGGTAAACGTTCGCGATGCAGAGAGAAGACGTTCGTTAAGACGAGAGTTTAAAAAAAAAAATCAAAAGAGAATACGACACGCTCGCTCACTCCTCCAAGTACGCGAACGTTTATCAAAGAGGTAAAAATTACACGACAATAAAAGAGTACCTAGACCTACGAACGCGGACGTGGTGAAAAAAAAATAATACTCGCCAGGGAAAACAACTCCAAAGAGGCGATGGCCATCAGCAACATCTTAAGAAGGCGTTTATTGTATACGTAGATGTGCCGGAAAAAGAAACAAAAACATCTTTACAGGTTTCCACCAATATAAAATAATGAAACTTAGTTCGACGATATCTGTATCGTGTGACTAATTCGATGATAATTTATTCTCTTCCATGCGGACTGTTTTTTTTCCTTCTTCGACTCTTAGACAATTTCCCAGTTTCTCGCGCCTCGATACAGGAGGCTTTTCAACGCTTACAATCGTCCAAGTAAGTAAAAACGGTAGCGAGACGATCGAGAGAAGAAAAAAAACAAAAGGAAATTACTTTTTGGCTAATTTAAACGTTTAATTTTATACGCCGCGTTCGCGAGAGTATAGAAATCGAGATATCGCGCTGATTCGTAATGGGATGCTGGATGCTGCTGAAGCGCAATCTAATTAATCGACTTATATTGGCGAAGAGCAGCAGGGGAGGAGATGTGGCCAACTATTGAAGTACCTGGTATAAAAATTTAAAAACCGTTTTTTTTCTCTTCCAAAACACAAATCAGAAATCTATCCGCCATTTTCAAAGTGTTCATTATTGTAACGACGATTTTCGCGCTTCGTAATTTTCACTTCACTATTTTACATTTTATTACAAGCATATCTCTCGCCAAGGAAATGAAGCGTTCCAAATCAACGACTGGAAACAAGAATGACGAAGACACAAGTCGTATAATTGTACGCGTAGATGATTTTTTTTCACTGTTTTTCTTCCCAAGATGCAGGAGGCAGGAGGGAGCAGAGTGTTTTATACGGTTTGTTATTGAAAAAATGGCATTGGTAATTTATGGCTGGATCATGAACAGGTGAGATACCTGTACGCCGAGATGATTGGGAACTTTTCCGATGAGTTGCATCGGTTCTCTCGATCGAGATGAAGATGAAAAATACGTGTTTTTTTTGTTGCGTGTCGATAGGAATAAGGCCCCTTTTTACGAAGCTTAGTTAATTATTTTGATTTGGAAAATCATCGAGTATTTTTCCATTCGACGATGGGTATAATCCGAGTTTCATTATATTTGACAGGGAAGGGGGTAATGTGACTCTACTACAAGTCTATAGAATGGGGTAAAAAGGTCAACAGGTGACTTCATTGATACGGAACTTGGATTATCTCAACATCTGCAGTGAAATATTCATGCCAACAAACCCAATGGATTTGGATGAAAAGTGGTCTCAGTGGTGGCCTTTGACCCAATACACCATTAAAATTCCAACTGCCAGTTTTAAGTTTGGCTCCCACAGTAGAATTTTGAATTTCAAAATTTTCAAAAATCACTACCCCGATGTTCAGGTTTATCCCACGGCGTTGTCGTGGGAAAATTTTGATTCACGCGCTTGACCAAGGGACATGTTTTATTTTCCCTTTCAACTAAATTTTTCGTACTATATTTTTTGAAAAATATTCAAATTCTTTATTTTCGATGAAAATTTAAATAATCCTTGAAAGATGTAATATGAAAAATTTAGTTGAATGGGGAAATGAAACAAGTCCCTTGTGCAAGTGCGTGGGTCAGAATTTTCCCACGATAACACCGTGGGAAAAACGTGAGCGTCGGGGTAGCGATTTTTGAAAATTTTCAAATTCAAAATTTTAATGTGGGAGCTAAACTCAAAAAGGTCGCAACGATCGAAGATTTACTGGTTGTAAAAGAGTAGGTATTTGTTGATTGCAACAGGGTTTTTGCTAATTACTTATTGGTTGTTTACAGCTCTGATTTTTCTTCAGATTTCAACTTTGACTATATTTCAAAAATTCCAATTATTTGGCTTTCAGCAGTCCCAACTTAGTTTTCAATTTAAGATCAATTTTTGATTTTTCAATTTTTTTTTCAAATTTAACCCTGGCCGTTTTTGAAGGGGAGTGCTCTTAAAGTAGATCTGACGAAAATTTATTTTTCAATTCAAATTTATCAACCCCTCAAAACTGAATTTCAAGCAGCCTCAAAAAAAATGTACTTTTTCCACAAATTCTTAAAATCCCGTCGAAGACGAAAAATCAAATTCGAGGGCTTGAAAATCAAGTTTTCATCGATTTTCAAGCCGAATAAACCCAGAAAATCACCATTTCAAGGAATTCCACCGAAACCAGAGACCACTCAAGTACGTACATTAGTACCTTAATTTTTTTCGACCGGATTTCAAATCTAAAAAAATTGACTGAAAATGATCAAATTATAGTTTAGCGAATCAATTGGTATTGAATGAGCAATTCTTCGTGAAAAAAAAATCATCCTCGAGAAAATCAAATGGAATTCGTCAAGTCGTTTGATTTTTCAATTTGCATAAATGAAAGTAGATGGAAATTGGAAACACACCAGACCATTTTTCAAAAAAAAAAAAAAAAAATTGAAAAAAAATCACGTAAATTGTTACACTATTCCCAAGAGAAGACTGATTGATTGAAGAACTTAGATTTTGAGAAGTCGATATCAGGAGAACATAAAACTGTAGGTAATTAATTGAACAGATCTAAACAGGTCTGATCTGATCAATGTTTTGACCGGATTAAATCTACTCACACCCGATCAGATTCAGTATAAAAAGTCTGACTGGATCTGATCACATTTGAACTTTTTTGGATCCAATTTGATGTTGCCTGATCAAATTAGATCAGAGTTTCGCTCGAACCGGATGTCCTACAGCCCATGTCGGAAACAGTCATCCAATTTAACGTAGGTAGGTAAGTTTTCCAAATTAAACTTCAGTCACGTGCCGCTCCACCAATTTTGTCTTCCACTGGTAGAAATTGAAAAGACAAAATTTCACACCAATGTGTAATCCTCGAAAGATGTAATATGAAAAATGTAGTTGAATGGGAAAATGAAACAAGTTCCTTGTGCAAGCGCGTGGATGAGAATTTTCCCACGACACCACCGTGGGAAAAACCTGAGCGTCAGGGTAGCGATTTTTAAAAATTTTCAAAATTCAAAATTTTACTGTGGGGGCTTAACTCAAACCTGGCGGCTAAAATTTTAATGGAGTGATACTTGGGCCAAGGGCTATAACCAATTAGATTACTTTACATCCAAATCCCCGGGGGACACTTCATAAGATATCCAAAAATTCTCGAGAGCGAAAGAAGTAGGTACACTGATTGTAAAAGGGTACTTGTTGATTGCAACAGGGCTTTTGCTAATATTTTACTTTTTGGTTGTTTACGACTCTGATTTTTCTTCAAGTTTCAACTTTCGAGTTTAGCATTCATCCATCGTGTCAAAAGAAAATGAAAATGTTTGTTTTTCCCTTTAAAAAAATCAAAATACGTACGTAATTCAAAAACTCAAAAAAAAAAAAAAAAATTAAAGAATGATCAAATGAATATTTTTTTTGTTTGTTCGTCGGTTTTTAAAAAGAAAATTCATTACTGGGGAATAATTTTACTTTAGCAATTACTCTTTTCGTCGATTCCGAAGACCATAAATGCACCAACTCCTCAGAATATCGATCAGACTGCAGTTAATAATTTTCAACAGCAAACGAATCAGTTTTCATCATTTTAAAGGTCAAATGAAAGAAAACCTTTTCACATGACTGACTTCGATTTCAAAAAACTGGATTTCTAATAAGTAATTTAAAAAAAGACTGCTTCAAAAATTCCAATTATTTGGCTTTCAGCATCCCCAACTCAATTTCCAATTTTAGATCAATTTTTGAAATTTTGATTTTCGTCAAAATTAAACGTAGTCGTTTTTGAAAGAGGGGGTGGGGGTGCTTTACCAGTAAAACTGACGATTTTGTTTCTTAATTCAGATTTCAACAATCCCTCAAAACTAAATTTTGTCAATTTCAAATCGATCTGAAGCCTCCAAAAAAAATATGACTTTTTCTCTAAATTTTCAAACTTCCATCAAATACGAAAAAAATCAGATTTGAGAACTTCAAAATTCGATTTTTGTTTTAATGAAAGACCAGAGTCCTCTCAAGTACATAAGTAAGTACTCGTATATTTTTTTCGATCTGATTTCAAATCTAAAAGAAAAGAATTACCTGAAGATGAGTAGATTATTCAATACATTACATGTATTGGATGAGCAATTAATTCTGGGTGAAAAAATCATACTTACTCGAGAAAATCGTCCGACTAGAATTCGTCAAGTCGTTGGATTTTTCAATTTGCCAAAATGAAAGTAGATCAAAGCTGCTACCAGACTACTGCTTGAAGAAAAGAAAAATCAGGCAAACAATCAAAATATTCCAAAAAAAGACTGATTGATTGAAGAAATCAGCTTTTGAGAAGTTGATATAAGCAGAGCATCGAATTACAATTAAGTAGGTAAATCAACTGAAAAATATCACATTTATTTTTTTTGAAAATGCAACCAAATAATCCATTTGGATTTTCAAAAATTTGCAATAATTGGATCTGATCAGAACCGGACATTCTTTGGATCAAATTTTTGACCGGATTAAATTTGTTCAGACCTGATCTGATTTAGCATAGGAATTTAACCTAACAGGATTTGATCAGATTCGAACTTTTTTTGGATGCAAATTTCAATGTGACCCGATCAAATCAGATTAGAGTTTTGATCGGATCAGATCTATTCAGTTCCCCCCCGCACCCCCTTTCCGAACGGAGGTTATCGCCATCCTCAGTTAGAGTTATCCACTTTTACGTAGGTAGGTAAATTTTTTAAATTAAACTTCTGTCACGTGTCGCTCCACCAATTTGGTCTTCTATTGGTAGGAATTAAATAGAAAAAATTTCAGCCCAATCAGTGAAAGAAAAACCCGAGTATCCCAATCCCTCAATTTCTTAAAACATTCAACATGTCATTCTGCTTCAAAACTATTTAAAATGCAGTTCTCATGACCAAATAACTACAATATCGATTATTTCACCTCGAAAAGCAAAAATATCAAAAAATTCAGTTTCAACTCCATCAGAGTCTATCACTGGAGAGCTCTGAACTTTCTAATGTTGTAAAAATCACAAATTTCAGGGGTCTATTGCCCTTCAGATCCTTTACAGGTTTAATCCGTCATAATTACAGCTTCCAACAGTCAAAAATTTTGTAATGAAGACAATATTACTGCATATTGTTATTTGTTCGTAATAATTTACAAATCTTTTTCCTTTGGTATAAAAAGTTTCATCGAAACATGAAAATTCGGAAAATAATGCACCTTATTTTCTACATTTTTTTCAGGAAATTAAATGTTTGAAACCAACATAAAAATTTTAGATTTAATTTGAAAATCTTAAGATCTAAGTATGTATTTACTACTCTTATAAATCTTTTTTTTTTCTGAATTCAATTTGAGCAATAGTCAACAGAATACTTATTAATAGGTAATAATAATTGATCAGCGCAGCAGTCAAAATGTACTCACTCACACGTCTGATCCTACTTTCTTTATCCGGTTACACATAGATGCGTAATTAATCAAAGCATGAATGTCATGGTCATGATAAACTCACCTGCAACAAATAGAAAAGAACAAATTAATACAGATGTAACAAGGAAAAATTGGAAATCAAAATATAACAAGCCGAAGTGATAATGTATGAGAGAAGAGCCGCAAATTCAGCATTTCAAGAACTTGAAAAAATAGGCAAGTTTTCTTTTTTAAGCTGGGAAATTTCGAAGTGTTGATAGTTCTTCCACCTTTCAAACATCAAACGAGTGTAGCAATTATTAATTAAGAACTACTTTAAAACTAAAGAAAATCCTCAAAGATTTCTGAAGAATACAGAATGAAAGTTATGTAGATCAGATTCTCAACTTTTAAGAAGTTATGGAAAAAGAAACGAGATACGGAGGGTAAAAACATTTGAGATTCATTTTTTTGAACATACTCAACTCAAGCTAAAAATTATTTGAATTTTTTATACTCAAATACTGCTCACGTAGGTGCATATACTTACTAAGATGGGACGATTTTCATCTTTTTTCAAGTTTGTTTGGCGTCTGGCAAAAATCACAAGGTAGGACGAGTTTCAAAATTTTCAGGTCATGTTCAACCCTTCTCTCCTCCATCTCTAGAGATCAAAGTATTTTTGAATTTTTTTTTAGTTTCGAAAGTCTTTTGATAAAATAGTGAAACTAGAATTGAGAAGTTTATTACACGACAATGAACTCAACTCACGAGCTCTCGCTAGAGCAGGAGAGGCAGGGGAAAGGGTAAACATGGACGTGAAAATTTGAAATTTTTCCTACGTCTAGTCTATAGTTGAGATCAAACGGTAATTCGCATCTCAAAAAAAATTGAAATTCACGCCATCTTTAGTAAGCAATCATCTATCTTCATGATCGATAGATACTCGAAATGTCCACAACTGAACAAAAATCGTTAAAAAAATTGCTAGCAGGCTTTATACCTATTCAGTTTTGTAAAAGGATGAGCATTGAGCAACCCTGTCATAGAACTAGAGATGGTAAACGTACAGGGAGTTTCAGCCAATTTTTTTGGCCATTATTGCCAATTTCACAAAATCGAGAAAAATAGCCAAAAACTTGATAATTTTTTTCTATTTTTGAAATTGACAATAGTGACCAAAAAATTGACGTTACCGCGTCTTCCGAAATTTTTTTCAAGTTACAGAAGTGATACCTTTCGATGTTTTGGCTTACTTAGTTAAGTAATGCGAAATATTTCTCAGAACAAAAATTTTCAAAACACGAATTTATACCCCACAAAAAACGATTTTAAAATTTTCAACCGTGCAGTAGAAGCTCAAAAGTGGTCTTGGATTTTGACAACAATCGCCCAGGTCGAAGCCGAATCCCAAATATGTACTAAATAATTTGTATATTTTGGAAGTGGATCATTTTTCAAGCATTTTTCCTAAAACAACATGGGTTGGATTGCCCCGTCACAATCGTATTCTTGAGGGACATTGGCTATGTAAGTATATATCCTACCCATTCACCAGCATTACAAAACGATGCGATGCTTTTTATCCTGAAATTATTTCTATCTCAGCTTGGAAATTTTCCCACTCACTATCTCTAAGCTCTACTTCTTCAAATTTCGAATCATACGTCAGATTGAATTTTTCACACGGCAATCTCTCGGCTAAATATATCACAAGTATAGTGCGAAGAAAAAAATTAAATTAGAATAAAATACACCTCTACTAAATTTTTGTCGAAAAACATACAAACCAAGCCGAATTTTCTTCAACATTCGCCAAGAATAGCCCATCGAAGCACAAAGAATGAAAACAGGGGTGTAAATGGAACCCGCTCATCTCGCGGCCACCTCTTCCCGCACCATCTCCATCAGTATAAAACTCTCTCTACCAATTAATCATCCAACTTTGCAGACACTTTGGACCAACTTTCATCATCTGACACTTGCAACGGCCAAGAAGAAGCTTTTCCGACACCGGTGTCGGAGTCGGTAGTCCCCCATAAATACGAGTACGCCAAGTACCTGTATATCGGGCGCGGTGGCAGTGGTCGCGGCCGCATCCAAGGACGAAACCACGTGAAAACGCTCGTTATCGATTATCGGCGTTTATATATTTTCGTGACCTAAAAGTTTAGGCAAGCTCGTGCTTTCATTTCGTATACCAATTTTTTTTTATTTTACCACTTTTTATATTTTCATTTTGGTGGTTGTTGTATCAGAGTGGCGCGTTATTAACAACACGGATACCGACGATTCGTCGTGTAAACAATAAAATATTCAACGAATCTTCTCATGTACATAGGTACTCGAATAACGTGCGGTATGGCGATGAAATTCCATTCCTCGATAAGCATCGTACTGCTAGGCGAGGACGTGATTATTTTTTCGACTCAGCGAGGGAGCCAATTAGTCAATTTAGAGGCATGAATGGAAAATTTTTATCCTCATTCCTCATACTACAATGGATATCGACTGAACATCTCTATCTCTGGAGACGGTAGCGTAAATTCGAACCAATTGGATAGATTTGATTTTTGACGAGGGATCTTCTGATTTATTCAAAAACAGTTTTTGACATAACGCTTCTAAGGCCACACTAAATACAATATCTTGCAAAACAGTTTGAGGAGGTGAATAAGAGTATTTTTCTGGTTTTTCAATTAAATTGCAAGGAGGTAGACAACCATGCAAGCAATATGATTAAGATTAGGTAAGGTACCTACTTAAATTCAGATTGCTGATTGCAAGAGAATTTTCGCTTTCTGCTCATGGGTTATGGATGCTTTGGTTTCTTCAAATGCTTATTGATCTAATTATTGTCCTTCGACATACTGAGCGTTGATTTTTCTTCGCAATGAAATTAAATTCAAGAAAAAACTTGGAATTTTGAAAAACAACAATTTTTTTTTACTTATGGTTGAATCAAAAACTCAAACAGGATCAACTCTGGTCTTTGGTTTATTCGTCACCTTCTCACCTCAAGGTTTTGCTAAGTAAGTCAAGATATTTATTTCCGATCATCTCAGCGTTCAACAAGAACATATTTAATAAATAGCATAAATATGCATAAAAAATATAGATAAAATCAAGTAGCTAGGAGGTGAAAATACAAAAAATATATACAGGTATAATTTAAAGATGAATGATTACCAATGCAATCTTTTTCAACAAGTTTAAATTACTGTCAGCTAGGTATAAACAATTTATCCAAAAATCAAGAATGACTCTAATTTAAAAATTACAGAACTCTCGCCTCATACTTCACATCATTTTTAAGGTTTCCAACTCACGTTAGCAAAAATCGTGAGATTTTCATAAAATTTGCTGTCACGTCATCATTCTCAACTTCGACCTCCATCGAAGGAGAAGAAAGGTTACAAGCCCTTTGGTACACCATATCATGAGTAGATATATAATTACTGAAAAGATTGAATTACGCAAAAAATTGATTTACTACAACTGCATTCTGAATAATTGCTCCTCCAATCATTGGAATTCCAATCAAATTCATTTTAGAAATATAAACTCTAGGACAATCTAATCAAATTAATGATAATTATAGAGGAGAAAAAAGGATGCTGGAAAACTCAAGGAAATTAAAAAGCGAGTCACGTGCAGTTATTAGGAAGCCAATTTCAAATTCGAGTTTTCACCCAGTTCCAAAATTCAACCCAATCAATCTACCATACTTTCAAATTTCATTCAAAATTTTGAAAAACCCTCCGGTCGAGGGAGAAGGAGAGATATGGTTATTTTCACGAAGACATTTGCAATTTTAGGCGAAATTGTAGAACATTAAAGGCCCTCATTTCAAGATCGATGGAACTTGATGAAAACATATTTGCAATGTTTCAAAGAGAAACAGCAGCAGATTCGAAATCAGAAATAAAAAATTTTAAAAGCTAAAAATTGAAATTTGACGTAGAAAAACCAACTTTTCATGATACAGCAGTTGAAAGCCACCTCATCAAACAACAATAAAGTTACTACGGAGGCTTTTTTCACCTTTCTTTTCGACCCATCAATTTTCAAAATGGGATCTCAACAACTTCACAGATCACAAGAAAAAACATGAAAGGTGAATAGGTCATTCATCATTTTTTTTTTTTTTTCAAAGATCGAGTCTAGCACAGTGATTTTTTGCGATGATTTTACAATTTTCTCAACATGTAGTGTCGTTGTAAAAACTGAAATTGAAGGTCCTGGTGGAATAAGGGCGTTAGAAAAAAATGACGATTTGAGAAAAACTCGATTGAAGTTTTCAAACCTATGTGGCTTAGGCAATACTTAACTTTGAGTTTCGCGATTACGTTTTTTTTTTAAAACCTCAAAGTGTTACCTTTCATTTCCCTTACTCAACTTTGGCACTCGGTTACATTAACCCTTTCAAAAAAGCGATTTTCGAAACTGTTTTTAACGCTCGTATTCCATAAATGTACTTTTGAGATGAAAAACACCGAACGCAGAGCTGTGAAAGCTTTTAAAAAATTAATTTTACAGAACTATAGAAGTTTCATAGTCAAAATCGTAATACTGCTACAAATAGCACAATATAAAGACACAATATCTCTAATCATCATCGTTGTCGTCGTCATTCACTAAGATTTTCAAAATTCATTAATTTTCAATCCGGAATCGCGTATTTAAAATGTCGTGACTGCTAAGCAGTGAAACTTGACTTGTTTCAAATTTATAGAGAAGGAAGCGTTTTATGAACTGAAAGTTGGTGGGTAAATTCACAAGGCTTCGGAGATTATTTTAAGACCATTTGCGGAAAAAGGGTCTTAGGCACCAAACGACCTTATTCCACCAAGACTCTCAATTGGTGTAAGAATCACTCAACGACTTTCATTTAAGACTGGACCACTTTTCACAAATGAAAACCGGTTGTGCAGCGACGAGAGCAAAGAAATTACATGAACATTTAAAATTCCATCTGCAGTAAGCATTACGTAAATTACTGTAAGTGGTAATTTTCTTGGTAAATTACTGGTCATTTTTGTTTTTTTTTTGGTAAATTACAGGTCATCTTTTGTTAAATTACTGTAGCGAAAAAAGAAGGGCTTTGTTCCAAGTATTTCTCAAAATTTAACCACGAATTTCCCGTATCTTGGGCTCATTCTCCTATTTTCTAAGTACAGTAGCTTTATTCTTCAATTTACCAAAGAATCTCGAAGAAATTGAGAACATTTTCTCGTTCAGAGCCAGTTAGGTTATGTGAACTTCCTAAAAATTTCGTGCCTAAAAACACGACACGAAAAATAGCAAAAATTATGGCAACTGCGAATAAATCTTCCTCAAAAAACGTAGAAAAAAACTAGATCGAATAATTTTTACGATTTCTCAATACCTACAAAAAGATAGGTAGATAGATAGATAGATTTATTGATTGTTTTTCGCGGACCAGCGTGAATACAAAAGATTGAAAAAAGGCAGACCTGAGCCTGAGGGACTTTGTTCCAAGTATTTCCTAAAATTTAAGCATGAATTTCCCGTATCTTGGCTTCATTCTCCTATTTTTTCAGCACAATAGCTTTTTTCTTCAACTTGACAAAAAATCTAGAAGAAATTGAGAACATTTTCTCGTTCAGAGACCCTCCTGCCCCTTCAGCCCTGCGAATAGATACGACAAAAAAGGCCGAAAAAAATCATGAAAATGTGTTATATCAGAATCGATTTCCACAACACAGCAAGAAGATTCCACAGCAAAGTCCCATTGTTTCTTTTAACTGAAATTCATCAATTTTTGACAATCAACAGTGATTTTTTGCGATGATTTTACAATTTTTTCAACATGAAGTTTCATGCTCGTAAAAACTGAAATTGGTATGAGAATCATTCAAAGATTTTCATTTGAGATTGGACCATTTTTCCCAAATGAAAACGGGGTGTGCAGCGACAAAAACAAAAGAAACACCAAGTAGCATATCTTTAAATTTCATCTGCAGTAAGCATTAAATTACTGTAAGTGGTAATTTTCTTGGTAAATTACTGGTCATTTTGTTTTGGCAAATAACAGGTAATTTTTTGTTAAATTAAAGGCAACTTCTGAACTGAATTTCATCGCTGTGGCGAAAAAAGAGGGACTTTGTTCAAAGTATTTCCCAAAATTTAACCAAATTCTCCGTATCTTGGATTCATTCTCCTATTTTCAGAGCACAGTAGCTTTTTTCTTTAACTTACCAAAGAATCTCGAAGAAATTGAGAACATTTTCTCGTTCAGAGCTAAATTCGAACTTTGTAAAAATTTCGTGCATAAAAAACACGATATGAAAATTTGCAAAAATTATTCCAACTGCGAATAAATTGTTCTAAAAACATTTTAAAAAACTATATCGAATAATTTTTACGATTTATCAACACAAAAGAGAACAAAAGCGTTGAAATAAGGCTTTCTTGAGCCTCAGTGAAGTCAAACTGCACTTCAAAAATTGCTACTTCTCAAAAAAACCTCAAAAACTGAGCATGATTAGCCCAATGGCAAGATCTAAAAGTAAACTTAATTTCAGGATAGAAGCATGAAATTTAGTATGATGCCCAAGGACTCCACAATGAATTTTCCAAGCATGAGAATCATTCACCAAACCTCACAGGAGGGCTGCAGGGAGAGTTCAAAGGGGAGCTCTGCTCATCATTTTTCAAAATTTTGTCGTCTGCCCATTCCTGGGACCATTTCTATACAATTCAACCCCGCTGAGTTCGAAAATATCATTCTTTTCAACGTCTGGAGGACAGGAGTGTCTCAAATGTGAAATTTTCCAACTGACAATTTCGACATTATTTTCGAAAATACCTTAAAAATACAGTTTTCTGGGCTTCAATGACTAATTTTTGACTGGACGAGATTTTCGTGGCAATTTTCGAATTCTTCGGATCTTGAAAGTAATGACATTTTCGAATTCAGTGAGGTTGATTTGAATAAAAATGACCCAGGAATGACCAAATAATTAAATTTTGAAATTCTCCCTCCAATATGGGGCTTTGTGAATGCCTCCCTTGCTTAGAGAATTCCTTTCGAGGATCCTTGTGCAATTGTGTAGCTTCAAAAATTGCAGCGTGCCACTAGACAAGTGGGAGAAAAAAAATACATGTAAAAAATTGGGAACTTAATCACCTTCCCTCAGCATCTCAAAGTTCCGTTGGTATATTTCCTCACATAGTCTCGTGACCAAAATTCGAATATTTCCAAAACATCTCATGCATCCGTAAGTCGCATCTTCATTGTGATTTTGAAATTATAAAAGACTATAAGGCACAAAATTCCGAACGATGAATTACAAAATATAGGTACCTACATGGTAAGGTACAACCTCTGTAATTTTGTCACATTAGGCAAACCATGCCAGCTCGTTTTTGCTACGATATCGTCACCGTCGTCGTCGTAACTTAATCCTCGGCTAACATATCCGGCACATGTACCGTGAAAATCCGCGACTTAGCCGGATTACTCCGACATCCTGAGAGAAAGAGAGAAAACCTCCCTTCGCCATCCACCATCGCCGTTGATCCCATTTAAAAAGGCGTTGGCGTTCGAAAGATTGTTCTAATACTTGTTGCTCGCTGTTCGTATACTCGTACAGTAGCATGTTGCGTTCGTTTTACGGTTCGTTTTTCGGGCCAAAATTTCGTTGTTCACGATAAAAGGTCCGTAACACGCGATTCCTTTCCTCTTTTTTTTCCCAACGCCGGCGTTTTCTCTCGTCGCTCCACCAACATCCCTTCGTCGTTTCCCTTTTTTTTTCACTCTCTTTCTCTTTTTATACGTCGGTAGGTAGGTAGTAGGTATATCGTCTGCCGGCTAAACTACGTGTACCGGTACGTTTTCCAATTGCCGGAGCTCTATGTGCTTAACGTGATGTTTTTCAAGAAGCCTTTTTCACTCCCCTTCAATTTATCTCTCTCGTATGCTTTTTAATTAATTTGTCGCGTTCTTCTCACTAGGTACCTCTATCTCGTATGTTTGCATGTAGGTACCTATACCTATATGTATAGAGGGTAGTCTAACTCGCATACACGTATACGTCTCACTTGCTCTTTTCGCCCTCCCCCTTCTTACCCCACCAACTGCTTATGCTCCTTCGTGTAGCACTTGACGACACCTCTATAACGTCGTCCTCGTCATCCAGCCTATGCTTACTTTTTTTTCCATAAAACCAACACACGAAGAAGATGACGTCGAGAGAGGGAACTCATACTACATTTCACCTGCGTTTAAGGCAGCTTTCGGGGTTTCTCATTCCCTCACCGCGGGCTGAAATTACGTAAAGGTAACGATACAAAAACCATCACCACGCTATCGTCGTCTGTACGAGTAGAGTACCAACCACCATGTTCACGTGGCTGTGTTAGTCGTAGTCGTCGTCGACGGGCTTTAAATAACGTTATTCCACCTATTTAAAGGATAAAGCTTCGACGATACCCTATACACAGCCTCTTATCATCGCAATTTAAAAGCTTATTTACATTTTAACTCTACAAAAGGCGCGCCTGCTTTAGCGAATGTTTTTCTTCATTCGATAGTAAACATTTTTTCCACCACTGGCAGCCTCACAGCTACCACCAGTGCCTACTTGTTACTACAGGTAATACTGTACACTTTTTTCCATCCCTTTTTCATTTTTCATTTTTTTTCTTTTTCTCCAAACATACCACGATGTAAGGATGCCCATACGTAGGTACACATACACGCATTATACTCAGATAATGATGGAAAACCTCGTATTTTTTCGCAGCATCCCTCCCCCCTATGCCCACACTTTTCCCATTCTATCCCCTTTTCACGAATAACTCTTTTCATCGTGTTATTGAAACATACACAATAACCAACTACGCAAACATATGCATTTTAAGTTCGAACCGAGATCTCTTGCATATTTATTCGTGGTAAGTTGTGCTTTCCAAGTTACTGAATTTTGCCAATTTTGATGGTTTGGCCCTCCCCGTCTTCCTATATCTTTCTCCACCAAGAGATGATACTGAACAACAAGCGAGTTACTAAACTTAATTTAAAAAATCATCAATTCGGTATTAGGTAAGGTTTTTTTCCAATCTTCCTGTCGCAAGACTTTGAAACACCAATGTATCAAATCCGAAAAATTACTATATACCCGTATTTGAATTCAGTGACTTCGAAATAGCAGAAATCGATATGTTACAGCATTTTGAATTTTTTTTCCACATTAGGGCGATCAAACCATCAGCTATTTGCTGATCGCAAAAGGGTTTTTGCTTTTTGTTAGTTGCTTTTTAGTTTTTTTTTCCATAAATTAAAAATTTGATTACAGAGTGACAGTCAAAAGCAAGAAATTTACACAGCAATAAATTGGCAAAAAAGTTGAAAGAAAGCTGAATAAATGAACCATGCCTGGCTTTATGATCATTCTGTTGTATACATTTTCGAATTTAAGATGAATTAATGAAAAAATGAGCAAAAAACAAAATAATAAAAAACGATAACAGAAAAATTATAGGAATTTGATAAATCCAATAAAAAATGGAATATATAAAAAAGGAATGAAAAAGAATAAATGTTAACAAATTGATGAATAAAAACAAGAAGAAATGATGATTAAAAATCAAAACAATTGGCAAAGAAAATCGAAAGATATCGAAACAAAAAAAAACAATATCTAAAATTGAATAAAGAAACTGAAAACAATTGAACGGTATCAGGTAAGGTTTTTTTTTCAATCTTTCTGTCGCTAAGATTCTACAAAATAGAAGACTTTGAAACACCAATGTATCAAATCCAAAAAATTATATATATTTGAACTCTGTGATCTCGAAATAGTAAAAATCCATATCGTCACCCTAATACGTAAAATATCTAACTCCATTTTTGTAAATTGTTCAGGAAATGCGAAAAACAGCATTATCAACAATTGATGGGTGTTACATAGTTAAGGTTATTTATAATTATAGTCAAAAAAAATTCTGGTAAACATTTTTTTCACTTGACACCTTTTAAGCCACTTTGGGTGGAGTTAGATAGTTTTCTCGAATTCAAACGTGGATGGTACACCAATGAATTCACCTGAAGTAATTTTCAACATCGGAAGTTCCATACGAAGTGTTCACCTTTCAAATGGTGTTCATAACTCATTTTCATGTAACGTAAAAATGAAACAGTTTCACGTAGCTAAATAAACAGTGCGTTATCCTTTAGTGGAGTTAGATAATTTTCCTGACTTCGAACGCGAATTGTACACCAATGAATTGGCCTAAAGTAGTTTTTAAGGTCGGAAGTTCCATATGAAGTGTTCACCATTCAGATGGTGTTCATAACTCATTTTTGAGAAAAAATGGAGTTAGATACTTTACGCATTAGGGTGACGATATGTTACTCCATATTTTAAATTATTTTTTCAAAATTAGGGCGATCAAAGAGGCATAGAGGGATCGCATCCAAGAAATGAGAGGATATTTGAACTAAGTCTCCCTAAACACTTGGATAAAAACGACGCTTTACACGTTGTAGTACGTATTATTCAACTACACATTTAATATATTTATATGATATTTAAAAGTATTTTGGGAGGGGGGGGGGGTTAATACCTTAGTTGATTTTATGGTATCCTAAAATCTTGTAAAGAAGGCCTAATTTCGAATGATCAAAGCGGAGATGCAACAGGTTTTCTGTGTGCCAAACTGCCAACGTTTTCAAAGGTCGTCAAAGTTATGGAAAGGATAGGGATTAGGGAAGATGTAAAAGTATTTTTACTATGTATTTTTCCAAATTTCAAATGATAAGTTCCTGACCTTTAATCTCATCATGAATTAGATAAATTGTAATTTGTTATTTTAGTACATTAAAGGGACCAGCCACGACCGATATCGAGCCCACGGTACACCACTACACCAAGCAGAGACATCTCCACTGGCGCTTCGTTCGATCATCATAATCCTTAGTGCGGAATTGCGCAAGAAAAGGCAGAGCCAACTCGATAGCCATCTTGAAAGTTTGAAACCAAGCTTTTGAAATTGTTACTGCTGGTTTCAACTTTTCTATTTCTTCTCATTTTTTTAAAAACCCAGCAACTTAATTGACAAACAGATGAGCTCCAAGTTGAGCCATTCGAGCCAACTTCATTTCTGGTTCAAGTTGATTTGGAACAAGCCAAGGTTATCTTTAAAAGGAAAGAGGGCTAATCAGATCAATTTTAATTCACGAACCGCTCCATTATTGAGAACTATGCAAAAGTTACAATCGATCTGGTTTTCAGCGATATTTTGAAATTACGAGTAAACCAGTTTTTAACCCTTTCGAGGTTCTCATAGTTTGAGAAGAGACCGTGTTGAAGATCTGGCAATTTCATCATAAGCTATCACATCCAAGGTTAAAAACAGGAAAAAATCATCAGGTTAGAAACAAGAATAAATTATATGAAGAGAAAAAAAATCTACAAAGAAAATTTTCACGTCGCAAAAGAGGAAATTTGAAAAAAAATGCTCATTTTTAACTTGAAAAACGTGTAGTGGAAGGAAGAAAAATATGTAAAATTATTACAAAGTAACGGCAACTAAAAAAATATATAAATTACCAGACATTTTGAAAACATGATACATTACTAATAAATTTTCGGAGAAAAAAAATAATGAAATCGCAAAAAAAAACAACAGAGAACGTAGAATGGGCGTCTGGTGAAAAATGAATGAATAAAATGTGAAATGTCGCCAAGAGAGCTTTTTTTCAATAAATTGCAAAATCACGTCGAAAATCCAAAAACGACCTTTTTTTGTTATTCTCTTCTCGAACCAAAAAAAAAATGCGAAACATCATAATTAATTTGGTGATTTCTGAGGCCAATACATTGCTGCTGTTTGAATGAGATTTCCAGACAGTACCTACGTGGAATGAATTACTGAGTCGTAAATCAGGCAGAAAATCTCATTTAGCCAAAAAATTTTCATTTTCACTTAATAAATATTATTTCGTGACTGAGATTTAGATTCGATCTTATGTCTGATCTTCGAGGCCGGTTCCCGTTTGCGAACCATGAATAGGAAAATTGACAGCAGAAAAGCAACCCGTTTGCGAACCACAATAGGATAGAGATGGTGAAGAAAAAGAATCATTATGCTCATACATTCTAATCCAAAATGTACCCATTTGCGAACCAACCCCCAAAAGTAGGACTTTTGCGAACCACTCTGTTGTCCTTTTGCGTAAATAATTATGATGAGAAGTAGGAGAATACTCATCATATTGCAATTTCGCTCCATTTGAAGGGTAAGATGGCGATCCAAAAATTTCATCTGAAAAGCACCCAAGGCTGGGGTCTACATTTTCTCCGAGGGACTTTTTCACACCAATTTTCGGGTCTACGAATTCCTCAGGGGGACTTTTTTTATACTCAGGTCTACAAATGCCCCAAGGGACTTTTTCATCGCAATTTTTAAATTTACGAATGCCCCAGGGGGACTTTCTTATACCCGAGACTCGGGAATAAAAATGCCCTGCTTGGCTTGGATGCGAATATTCCCCCGGGGAATTCGTAAACCCACGACTGGTATGAAAAAGTCCCCACAGGGCATTTCAGGTCCAAATTTCGAGTTCTTATTACACGCTAGGACTCAAATTTTGAATTTTCACTCCCCTCCCCACAGTGATTTTTTGTCAATAGGTAGCATCTGTAAAGTGAGAGTGACCTAACTGCAAAATTGTGATTTTTGAGATACAAGCAGTTCAAGGCATGTAGGTACTATTTTTTTTAAACTTCACTTTATCCAAGTACGTAATTGTGCATGGTGATTGACCCATTCCATTCAAGATAGATTCAAATATCATAATTATTTTCCTGCCACAGCTAGGATAGGGTCGTCTCATTTTTGTGGGGAAAAAATTTGCAATTTTAGGTCACTCTGCTGTTGAAATCTTAGTTTTGAAATGACCCTTTGAATATTCGTATAAGTTATGTAAAGTTTTGAAAAACAGTTCAGAGGTACTCAATTTTAGCTATTGGGGGACAGGGTGCTTCCTGGACCACAGAGTTACGTGAGTTATTAGGTGAAGTTTTATTTTTAAGCCAAAAAGGCGTTGGCATGTTTACACCTAACTAGTTGGTATTGGTTCGCAAATGTCTTACATTGGCTTCAATATGAATCACTCGTTCGCTCGGAGTTCATTTTTAATTTGAATCTTGTTGGTTCGCAAATGTCTCAGTTTTAGATCATTAATCAACGCAACAAAAGAGGAATAATAACAATAGGGTGGTTCGCAAACGTCCTACGCCCGATTTTCGACTCAGTGCTGAATATTTCATTCACATAATAGCAAAGTTTTGGCCTCAAAAATCACCAGATAAATTACCATTTTTAGTACATTTTCATTTCTAAATAATTGATTTAGGTGCTAAAAATACGGTTTTTTGTATTTTGGATGCGATTTTTCATTGCATGGAAAGAAGCTCGCATGGCGATTTAAACTTCGTGTTTTATTTATTAATTTTTTACCAAACGCCCCTGAGAATTAATTAGTATCACGTTTTTAAATTATCTAGTGATTTCTATATTTTTAGCTGCCGTTACTTAATAATTTACACACTTTTTTTCAAAATTCTTTTGCGACGTGAACATTTTTTTAGAGATGATTTTTTTCTGTTTTGTAATCTTGGAGTGATGCTTTATGATGAAATCGCCAGTACTTCAATTTGGGTTCACTCAAACTATGGGGACCTCGAAAGGGTTAACATGGACACTATTCAAATGAAGCTCAAAATTTCCAAAAAAAAGTTCAGGCAAGTGATATATCGATTGACATCTTTATGGAGATGGTAAAAACAAAAACACGAATATTGTAGAAATGCAGTGGGCAAAACTCAAAGTAAGTAATTGAGTAATTTTTTCAACATCATTTTCATTCGAGGCTTCAAAACATCAACCACAACTTCAGATGCTAGACATTTCAACATTAATATCATTACTTTATGTGCTTCCCCCCTGTTTCAAAATCTTTTTTTTTTTCTGCATCTCAATATGCAGAAAAAAGTCTAACGGTTTCAAAAATGTTATCGAAAAAGAAGCCAAGTTAATATATATCCGAATTTGAAGTTTCTCCAAAAAATTCAGGCTTGTTCAAAACTCGAATTGGAGATTGGGGAATCTTTCAAAATAACGAGTTTCTCGACTCTCAAATTCGAATTCGAGCAAGAAATCAAAGATGATGGATCATTTTAACGGACACCGACCATTAAAAACTCGGATAGAGATATGTACGATTTATTTTAAGCAATCTGTATTTTTTTCAACGGATATCTCTCAAAAATCCATCTCAAATAATTTCAGTTTTGAAAAACTACTACGAATGTTTTCGAAAACAAAGTCACACAGCGATAAAATTGAAGTAAAAATAAAATGAATTTGACTACATTGTAATATTTGCTTTCATAAAATAATGAGTTCCGTAAAATATATACTTTCTTTTTATTTTTGTGCCTTTGTGCAACATTTAAGATTTCTGTTTTCTTTTCAAAAATAATATTCATAATTTTTAGGGAAAAAATGAACTAAGTGCATCGGTTTACAAGCTCATGAAAGCGTTAGAAATGAATAACCTCAACTTTTTAATCAGATCTACTGTACGCTGCATAGCATTCCTTCAACCTTACTCCAATAGGAGCAAAGTACGAGTAATATGCATTTCCATTAAAATTTCAACATCACTATTATTATCAAATTTAAATACCAACAAAATGGTACACTTCTATAAAGTAAGCTATTAATTTATGTAGCCAGGAAGAATTCTTAACTCGCCTATAATATTTTGAATGCACTCCAATATTAGAGCTACAGTACAATGAGATAACTGAAACATCAAGTAATTTTTTTGCCTTCATTTTCATCAAGGGCATTAAAATATTAACTAGATGGTTTCTTCCGAATCATTCTTTTCCTCTTCGATATCAGATTTCATTTAAACGAATGAATTACCAAAAATTTCATTGAAAAATGCAATAAAAAATTGAACTCGAATTTTTGCAAGAAAAAAAAGTTGAACCCCATAAAACGCTCGCTTTGAAGATGCAGGAATTAATCAAAATGAGTTTCTCAACTCTTCAAGCAAACTTCTTAAATTGAACAAGAAATCAAAAATCATACACTAATAGCTTGAAAATCACATCCACAATTTTCTAAAGAAAATTTCTGACGAAAATCCATTTAAATCAATTTTCATTTCAAAAACCAACTCACAAAGTTTTTAAAAACAAAAATCACAATTATTTTTCATCTCTCGTGTGAACTTTACTTCGGAAATCAAAAAATTCACTTCGAGAAATTCTTTGATTTTTCAAACAGGTAGATATTGAATCGAGCTCATTTTTTGTAGCGAAAATCCCAACCCAATTCTTCGCTTGACTATCTAGTAATGAAATTTTTGGAAAATCCGTCTCATAAAATATTTCTAGCAAAAGTCAATTCCAAAGGTCCTTTCGAAAACGTTGATTACTATGGCATATAGATATCATTCGTTGTTTAGTCACGTAAGTAATTTTTCGAACTTTATTTTCATCGAGGACTTCAAAATATGCATCAACCGCAGCTTTAATTCCTTGGCATTTCAACATTGATATTTTCATTACCTACATCAGATGACTTTTCGGTTCTTCTTTCAAATTTTTTATACCAACCAATAACGTCCATAAAAAAAACAGGCTCCCAAGTAAAAAATTTTTCAAGTTTCCCCGCAAAAAAATTCACCCTAATTCGTTTTCCAGCTCATAAAAATTCAATAGCCCACAGGCGACGTCCACATCTAACTCAAACTACACGCACACACAGCACAGTCGAAGAACAAGAAATACTACGAAAGGGTACAAGGGCGCGACTGAATCGACCATTAGAAAACTATATTCGAAACAAACTGACGATAAAATAACCCATGCAAACAGATTTTCAAACTATTACTTCGTTTTAGTGGCGTTAATTAAAACAGCCACCCTTGGAAAACAAGCCTGCAAAATACAACGACGACTACGACGAACAAACGGAACGAATGAGCTTATTACGTCGTCGTCGTCTCTTCTCCCATCTCGAGGGGTATTTCGCGGCAATTCTCATTGTCGGTGCACAATCGTACTCGTATATACCCGCACATACAGATACACACCGACAAAATACTACATACAATACAATCCACAATACGTACCTAACCTATACACAGACGACGTTATTCCATCGAGTTAATTTTCGGCTACAGACTCGCCGATTTAATTGCAAACGTTAAACGGGTCCGTTAAAAGCATACAAGTCGATTATTATTATTCGGTAAATCTGATAGTAATGAAGCCTCCCGGCTCTCTTTGCTGTCGCAGGTTATCTTGAACCCCCTCCCCCCCTTTCACCAGTTATCTTGTTTGTCAAATAATGCATATTATGTTGAAGCCAACAAGTCTGGGCATCCACACAGCACATCGTAAGAAGTCCATAGCAATGTACAAAACATCAGTTCATCGCCAATAAAGATCTACACCTAATTTGCCACTGACCACTGGCTCATTAGATGAATGATGAAGAAGTAAATAAAAGACGATACACATGTAAAACTCTAAGTAACCTGGTATGAATGTACTGGTAAGTTCGTTTACCATCTTCCTGATCAACGATTTTAGAGAAGGTTTGAGAGGGTAGGAGCAAAACTTGACATTTTTGAATCAGACTTGCCGTGTATCGAAATACAATATTCTCCAACCTGATGAATACATTTTCCAGTTCATTTAGACCTAAAACTATGAAGGAAGCTTGAGAGAGGAGGGGAAAAACACTAAAGCCCTGAAGAAGTTTTGATAGGGAAGAAGAAAACCTCAAAATCGATTTTTTCCCACAAAAAACGTTTTGGCGGGAAAATACTAGAAAATATTGAAAAACTAATCGACGAATGTTTAGCTCAGTGATTCTCAACATTGGTACCTCCTGATCAACATGGTGTTCTGGAACTGGTGTTCAATATTTCACCAATGAATACATACATGCAACACAACAAACTACTCAAGTGTAAGTTTGGTAGTCGAATGTCGACCATGAAAACTGAAGAGGCCAAGTTTTGGGCTGTTTTACGTTGAGAGGAGTACCTATTAAAAAAGTTTTAATCAATTTTGGTCCACCATTAAAATTGCAGAAGGAATTATTGATTTAAAGTTTCAAAATGCTGCAGTGCCTCAAATATCAAACACAGGAAACATGTGAACATGATATTTTTTGTAGATCATTCGAAGCCCTGCAAGCTGGGTTACATTCAAAATAGAAGGCGCTCTAATGGCATTTTGAAAATTTGAAAACAGTTGAATCTCGATTTTAATCATTTCCAAAAAATTCGAACGCCTTTCATTCTGGATTTAGACAACATACTAAATGCAACCCAACTTGATAGAACCTTGGATTGGAATTCTCTAAGAAAATAAAAAATAAAAAAAAACAGTCAAGTTCGTGCTTTGCCTATTTTTAAAATTGAAGGAACAGTGAACTATAAAAATTTTCACATTTTAGCTCCTTTGATTTTGAAAATAGGCAAAATATGAACATATCTTCATTTGTGGAGAATCCAACGTTCTACAAGTTGGGTTTCATTTTATTCTGCCTAAACTTGAAATTGAAGGCGCTCTAATGTTTTGAAAATGAATTATTTTATACGAAATTTAAAGTGCTTTTTCAAACTTTCAAAATGCTCTAGCACCTTCTGTTTTGAATTTAGGATCTAAAATTGGAGGTGCTATATATAGCATTTTAAAAATCTTGATTAATGATTTTTTGGATGATTTTTTTTTTTTTCTCCTAACAAAACACCGAGATAAAGCATACGTAACCCCCCCCCCCCCCTTAGACCAAAACAAAAAACTGAAAATTGTAATTTCTTGTTTATTGGATTTCAAAAAAAAAGTGTAGAGATTCTCAGCAAAATGTTCTCATTCTAGGTAATCTTAAAAGAAGATACAGAAATTTCAAAAAAAAATGACAATTTCTGTTGAAAAAAATGGCCATGGCATAACTTTTTTAAGAAAAAGTGACAATTTTAGGAGAAAAAAATGCGGACATTTTCATTAGAACATCAAGATGATTATTTATTTTAGCGAAAAATAAAGAGTTGTTTCCGCAAGAAATGAAACAAGACACCAGCTATTTTCTGATTGCAAGAGAGTTTTTGCAACTTTCTTTCTGAATATTTGTTGCTTTAAAATTCTAAGCTTTTAAAACTGCATTTAAAAATAATCAAAATTAAATAAGGGCGTAGCAGCTATTTTATTTTTCACGATCTTCATTATTTCAAAAGTAGAGCATACTATTGTTATGTGAAAATAAAGTCAGATCAATTTTTACCACGAATTTTAACGATCAATTTTATCAAAGCATTCCTACATTAGTAAGAAAAAAAAACATAGAAAATTTGAATTAAAATTCAGTCAAAAAAGAGATAAAAAGTGATAAAAGTTTTCAGTCCTTCGAGCAAAAACTCGAAAGTGTTGATTTTTAAAGCGAGAGGGGAGGAGGAAGAAATGTGATCAGCGATCATTGGTAAAAAAAAAAAATTAAAAATTTCCATTTCAGTAGCAAAACACGTACAATTAATATTTTCAGTGAAAAATGAAGCTTTTTGGTGAAACTACAGACCAAACTTGTAGTTTTTTTTCCTGCGCAAGACTCAGCATTTGTTTTTCAAATTTAAAATCAATTTAATCTCAATACATCGAGCTGAATAAGTCAAAATAATGCAATCAATCTAGAAAATTCCTCTGCTGTGCATCCTTCCAGGAATAAGAAGGTAGGAGGTTTGTGCAAGTGATTCATGTCATTTTGTACTTTCACCACCTGAATTTTCAATAGGACAACCAAGATCCGAGGAGAGCTGACATTAGAGAGCACGACGCGATGACTTATAAAATTGTATTGTTTTTTGACGAATAAACTACTCGTCGATCTAGCCCCTCTTCCCTTCACCCCTTCGTCTAAGCCCCATACCATACGCAGAACATGTGCACGTGGACTTCGGGGCAGGAGGAGGTATGGAGAGAGGCGCCATTAAAAATGGTAAATTAATATGCTCGTATACATTCGGCTTGATAAACTCGTTAAAAAGATGAATAGCTTTCGCATAAAAGTACGAAAACTTTTTCTGCTGCGTGAAACTTTTACATTAAAAAAACTCGATTCCCATCGTTTGCCAACTTACGACTTGGCTGCTAGGTAGTACAGTACAGTACAGTACAGTACACCGACGATGACGATGAAAAAGGTATTTCAGAACATCTGCCACGTCTGCACTGTGCAGCCGGGGAGCTTGACGTGAACGCCCTGCCGGACTCGGGAGCCGGGAGTCGGGAGTCGGGGATGCCACCGCGCCACGCCGCGTATTAAACAAATCCATAACGTTAGCCACCTCTCCTCTCACTCTTCTATTTAGAGGTATAATGAATAAAAGTTCGAGCTTGGCCCGAACTTGTTTTATGCGTCCTTCGGCCGTAAAGACCTTTTATTTTACGATATGAAAGTTTTAAACCTATACATCCCCCTCGTAGTATACGTACATAGCCGAGCATGCTGCGCTAAGCTGATAGCGAGCGACGAGGAGCGAGGGTGAAAGTTTTGCCAACTTATATACAGTTGTAAATAATATACCGAGAAACGATACGTCCATATAGTCGATTTTAGGCCTCCCCCTGATCGTCAATTTCATCCCTTTACGACATTCGAAACTCGATTAATATGTTGTAGTAATAGGTAAAGGTATCTATCTATATGCACATTATGAATGAAATGAATACACACAAAGTCGTGATATACTCGTAGTTCGCAGGTACAATAGACCGGTTACTTTTCACCCCTTTCTATTACCCCTATCCCCTGTTGCCCTTCACGTGGCTATTTCAAAGGTAATAATACATTATTAAACCGCTCTCGTACTATTTTAGCCAAGACACCAACCACCAACGGCACCCAAACTATTCTTAAATAATTACCAATTTTCCATTCTTTACGCGATTGTAGTAGCAAAGCAAATGGGCACGGGTTCGTCGTACAGTCGTGCTTCCTATGCATTATTTATGCAAGCGTGACACGTAGATTCGCGTGTGTACGAACATAGCTCGCGGATAGTGGTTTGAAAAAAAGAAAAACAAATGCCTGTAATGCCACTTCTTTGAGTACTTCCTTCAGAAAGGGCGTTTTTTTAAACTGATTAGTTTCAGGCTGAAAGCGAGATTTGGAGAAAGCAAAATCAATGGACTTGATATTTCTCTGAAACCTTTACCAAGAAATGAAGGTTTCAAATAAACAAATAATCAAAACAAAATAGCATATCAAAATAAGAAAAGAAGCATTAATCTTAACCTACAAAACGACGTATCGAAGCTCCAAAAGCATCTAGACCTCCCGTATTACGAGTTCATTTTTGATGATCTAGTAGAATGATCATTGATCACCAATGATTTCCTTTCAAAAGGTGGGTCTATCTAATCGAAGGCTTATGTATCAAGTCTGGTTAAACATTGTAGCCCAGTCAAATGACAGAAAAAATAGGCGAACCCAAACATAATTCCGACCAAAGGTGTTTTTGGTGAATATTGCCTAGGGGTGGTGTGTTGAAAAACATACTGAAGAGTTGACCTCTAGAGTGGAGAGGGTTGGAGAGGCATACCTAAAATGGCCCCAAATGAATGAAAAGGGTCCAAAATCATACCACTTGTCAGTACCTCCATTGTGATCAATATATCCAAATTTCAGCTTCCTAGGTCATCCCCACCTCATTCAAGACGGAATTAAGGCAGAAACCCCCTTATTTGACCCATAATTTCGGTTTTTTACACCCTGAAAGGAGTGAGGATGATCTAGGAAACTTAAATTTGGATATGTTGATCACAATGAGGGTACTGACCAATGGTATGATTTTGGACCCTTTCCATCCATTTGGTGCCATATATTATGCCCCTCTAAAAAAATTACCTTTCTGTAATTTTCAACTTTGACCCTCCCCACTCCAGAGGTCAACTCAAGCTCTCAAAAGAATATCATTCCCTATTTTTGACTTTATTTGATTAATTATTAGAACAGGTTCCATTTCCCAAGTCATAAAATGTAAAATTAATAAAATCCTAAATAATTCAATTTGAAAAAAAACCTCTCTTAGTCTCTCAAGCTATTCAAGTCCTCTTATATAGAGCAATCCAAAGTTGAAAAAAAGTTTTCAAAAAATGAAAATAAAAAACTCAGTTCTGTGAAAATTATTTAAATTTTTCTCATGTTTGGTCAGAATGCTTCTGAATGGTCCAGTTTTCAAGAAAAAACCTCCACCGACACACTAAACAATTGTGGTCCTTGAAAAGTGACTTATTTATAGAAGAATTCTGACGCAAACATTAGAAATTTTTCCAAAAATTGTAACCGACTGGGATTTATTCCATTTTTATCATTTTTTAAAACTGGATAGAGAGCTTTATATAAAGAGAAAAAAATATCTTTAGGAACCAGGGGAGATTTTTTCTTAAAAAGAAAATAATTTAAAAGTGTTCTGGCTCTGATGGTGCTGTTAAGCTGAATTTTTGATGAGTAACTCGTCGAATTGATTTTTTTTTGGGGCCCCCACCTTGATGCACGCCTACGATTTAGAAGTTTTTTCCAGGTTTCTTTTTTTTTCCCCTTCGCCCATTCTTCAAGCAATTGGTCGCGATAAGGACAGCACAAGTCCTTAAATTGTAACTAGTTCATCGAGCAGATTTCTTCGTAGCTTTTTTATCCTCAAATCAGTTTTCTGTCTACATTGAAATGTGAACTACGCAAAAATATTAAAGTTCAACTTAATTTTCGGTTAGAAATGGAGAACTTTCGAACCAAGTAAGCAACTCAAGTATTTAATATCTCATCAGTCATCACTGTATTGTCAAATTCCGAATTTTTCATTCTTAACGAGACTTAAGAGATCGATTTAGACATTCATGAAAACATATACAACTGTCCCTTCCCCCTCCACAAACCGGGGGGGGATCACTTCTAAACACAAACGCCTTCATTATAATAAACGGTGAAAATGTTTCAATTATAGAAACATCGATCAGAGCTTTTTTCAATTGAAAAAAATCTCGTCATATGAGTTTCAATAATGCCACATCAAGTTCAAAAATTAATTATTAAAAATCTGTGAAATACTTTCATATTTTCGAAAATTTATATTGAAAAATTTCATCACAGTGAAAATTTTCAAGTTGGTATTTCACAAATTTGTAGCAATTGATTCATTGTTGAACTCGAAATGGCATTTCTTTCTCGAGTTTTTTGCTAGTGGAGTTCCGAGATAAGCTTTCGTCAGAAATAATCGAAAAACTTGCAAATTCCAAATTTTTTCGATGCTTTCAGACCAGCATGTAATGAAATAAAATTTTGCAAGAATTTTACTAGCAATCTTGTACTGAGTTTGTCGAGAAATTATTAAGAAAAAAACTAAATAAAAAATCTCAAGAGTAAATTTTGACCCCTGATTCATGTAGATTAAGTTCACTGCTTGCTTGGTGAATTGTATGAAATCATCATGAATAAACATCAGTTACTTCTTGTTTTACGGTAAATAGGTATTTAAGAAAAACGCTTGTATAATCTTTAAAAAATCTGGATTCCTTACGCATTCTTTTCATGACTATACTTAGTTCTGTAAGCGATCATTTTCCTCACGAAAATTACTTGCAATTCTAAAATTCTAAATTGCGAAACATATTCGCAAAACTTGATGGCAAGAATAGAGATGATATCTCATATAATTATAATTTGTTTTAAAAAGGCTTCAAATTTTACTTTTCAATTGAAAGTTCAATTAATTATTTTCAAAATGGAATCTCAAAACTGCGGAGCACAACTCCCCCCCCCCCAGCAGTTTAATTCAAAATAAAAGTAACAATCGATATTGTTTCCAAGTGGAAGGCTTTATCAAGTTTACATAGGTATTAAATCATGACATTCCTACAAAACATGGCCACGACAAGATTCTTCTAAATAATACATGATATCTAACGGATTTTTATTTCGAAAAATCACTACTTTTTCACTACTTTTTGCACTACCTTTTTTCAACCAAATTTTCAGAATGCTATCCAAACGACCCCCCCCCCTCCCCACTAAGAAAATTAACAATGTCAAATTTTTTACAGGAAAATTAATTTTCAAAAAATTGAAATTGGTAGAAAATTTGCATACATGTATCTCAAATAAAGAATACTCGTACAGCAAGAATACAGCAAGTATTTTTTAATTTCAATCAAAATTATTTTTAAAAAAACAATGCAAATGAACGCATTACATGCATTGTAAGACAAGACATCTAACAAAATTTCAAAATAAAAAAGAAGGACTTTAGCAGGGAATTTTTTAAACACTCGAGATTTTATAAGAAAAGAGAGCCGAGGGGGGAGCAAAATTTTACATCAGGATTTGTCGCTTTTCCAATGTCTTCAAACATCCCAAGATTTTTTTCAAGCAAGCGGATGATGAAAATATAATTTTATCATTTCAATTTTTGATTTTATTTTCACCATTTAGGTACTGGGTAATGTAATGAAATTGGGTGAATAAACAACTTTTTTTAAACATAGGTAACAAATTTTTAAAAATAGAAAAAAATTTGATGCACTATTTGAACGACATTTAGGAAAAAAAAATATACCTACCAATTTTTCGAAATGAAACGGCGAGTTTCAACGTAAAATAAGCAAGAGATGAAATGACAATTTAGTCATTTGAAAGATACAATTTTGACTAATATTCATACAACGTATGTATAAAATTTTGATTTCTCTTCTAAGTCAGGAATTTTTTAATTGCGGAAAGGAGAAACAAACTGGCCTTGGCGAAGAAAGAGCAAAAGCTCTCGAAAAGCAGTATTTTGAGAGGGATCAAAAACGATGATTTCTTTTCTGTGATGAGTTATTTATAAGAAGTTTATTGCTTTGCTTCAAAATTTTTAAATTCGAATGATGATTTTTTTTGAAAATTTCAAAAGTAATTAAAAAACTTTTAAAAATTCATGTTTTGCGAAGTAAAAAAAAAGTTTCTTTATGCAGAGAGGAGTTCATTTTTCTGATTCAAACTTTGAACATTTCTTGAATTTGAACAAAAAGCTTCTTATGTGGAAAAAGAGAAAATAGCCCGAGCGAAGCGAGGGCAAAAGCTCTCGAAAATGTGTAATTCAAGCTCTAAAAAAGTCGACAAATGAGCTCTTTTCTACAGAATAAAGATTGAGAAAAAAGAAGAACGCATTTGAATTTTTTCATTTTTTCACTACCTTTTCAACAAAATTCACTACTTTTTCACTACTTTCACTACCCATTTTAAAAATCACTACTTTTTCACTACTTTCACTACTTGCACTACCTGTTAGATACCCTGAAATATAATTCCATTAAAAAAAAAAAATCCTGGTCTCTCGAGCTATTCAAGTCCTCTTGTATAAAGCACTCCAAAGTTGAAAAAAGTTTTTTAAATAAAAAATTCAATTCTGTAAAAATTTTTTGAAATATTTTTTTTTTTGGCCACAACCACAATGCTTCTGAATGACCCAATTTTCAAAAAAGCCTCCCTTGACATCCCTAACAATTTTTTGGTCCCTTTGAGTAGAGCACCCGGAATAAAGTAAGGAAGGCTTTTTCTTTGAAAAGTGACTCATTCAGAAGAATTTTGACGCAAAAATTGGGAATTTTCCAAAATATTGTACAGACTTCTGTTTTCATTTCATTTTTTTCATTTTATCAAACTGTAGAGAGGACTCTATATAAACAGACTAAAATGTCTTGGAGGAGTGGGAGATGTTTTGCCTTGAAAAACAGAATCATTTCTTAAGAATTCTGACGAAAAAATGGAAAATTTTTGGATACATTCATTTCATTTCTTCTATCTTTCAATTTGGGTGGGTTCCTATAGGACAACTTTTTTAGAATCGAGGAAAATGGAAAATAAAATCTAATCAAATATCAACAATTTCAGAACAGTGGGGACGCAAAAAATCAAAACTTTGAAATAAGGGCCACTTTGATATGTACATTATTGCTATTTCCGCAAGAACACTCGCGGTGTACTAGCTGATTCTGTAAGCGATACATTTTCCTCACTAAAATTACCAGCAATTCTGAAGTTCTCAATCCTGACGCGTATTCGCAAAACTTGATGGCTAGAATAGAGATATCTCCATAAAAGCATGGAAAAATAATTCACCACTAAGGTCAACTTTCATGATCGACTCTTTCATCGATATTGAATCAGTCTTCTATCTGTGCAATCAATCACTCATTTTCATCTTCAGCGTAAAATATGAACTTTCATTTTAGCTGTTCGCTACGATTATAGTTTTTCCAAATCAGATTCTTTAACGAAAGAAAACCGAAAAATCAGCTCATTTCTAGTAAGTAATTTTTAGTTCAGATAGTTTTTTCTTTTCTTTTTCAAAACATAGAAAACGCCCCATTTCGAATCGTCGTAAATTTTTAGGAACTACTGATTCATGAAAAAAATACACACCGAAACCAAGTTAAGAAAACAACCTAAAAATAGAAAACATTCAACCCAACCAGGGCAAGAAAATCCACATTCGAAGATTTCCAATTCCAATACCAGCCATTAAACATCGATCAATCTCTCGACTAAACCCCCACCCCCCCCCCAACTTTCAACTCAACCGAACACTCCGCATCAGTTTTCCCGAACTAGAGAGAAAATTCTCACAAACGTTCCGAATACTAAATTACACTTGTCATCGTTTAACTAGATACAGGTAGCAATCTGTAACAATTTAATAGCTCCGCAGCAGCAGGTACAAATAGGTAATGGTAATCGACGAACGCGTAAAAATAAAAGCGAGAAAAATTCAACCACGATTGTAATTCGCGGTGACGTTTCCGATAACGTTTATCGCTAGCAGATTTATCATTCGAACGTCATCATCCAGCCGAATCGCATCTTTTCGATATGCACAAGTGGTGCAGAGCATCGCACTTTTTCCGCCAACCAGCGCGCAAAGTTCTACTCTATATTTTTTGACAGTGATGAAACGTGCATCGTCATCGTCATCGTTCGTTGATGTGAAAAATCTATCGATCGTTTCAAGTTCGAATAAATTTTTTCATCGAAGTCATTACTTACGATTCCGAGCAATGACGAGTTCAACGATGAAAAAAAAAACATAGATTGGTAAATGGTTCGTCATTTTTTGACCTAAACTAAGACTGAGGAAGGCGAAGAACGAGTCGAGAAAAAAATCTAATTAAAAAAACTACACTTAAAATTCCGTTTAGATGTTCGATAATGTTGAGAAATTTTATAATTTACATTTTTTTTCTTTTTGATTAGAAAAAGAAAGAGAGAAAAGGCTGCTTTTTTTCTCAATTCCGCGACTTCGACTTCGTCTTAGTCTGAATATAGTGCGCTTTTCTCAACGAGGTTGTTAATTTTACGAAAAACGTTTTCCTTTATTCCTTTTTCTTCAATCTTTTTAACGCGCTTTTTCGCGCTCTCTACCCCTTCATCATCTGCTCTCCTCTTCTGCACATACAATCACACTACGACGATCTGCCTAAGTATAGTCGGTGTTGGTGTAGTAGGTAATGCTACTTTACACACAGTAGCACGCTATATCGCCGACGACGATGAAATTTTCTTAATTATTTTTACTTGGTCAAAATACTAAGTTTATTTCGTTTTCATTTCTTTACGAGCCAGGCCCCGGAATTAAGTTTTCCTTAAGGATAATTATCTGTATTTTAAAAAGCCATAGCGCCAGCCTTTCCCCTTCTTGTAGAATATACAGTGTAATACTGTGTGCGCTTTAGCGTTAGCTTTAGCAAACCTTCATCGCATCGTGGCGCGATGTAACCCTTCTTGAATATACAACACGAGACGAGAGAGCAGAAGAACGAAAAAAACACCCGAGAGGTGAATGCAGCTAGGCAGAGTAGGGCAGGGTTACAGAAACGAAGTCGACGTCTCGTAACAAAGTTCTTTAATAGAGTCGAATTTATCCCTATTTAATTTCCACTTTTCATCCAATATTATACGCTAATTTTTCTCTCCCCCCCCATCACGTTCGCCTGCCAGCCTCGCTGCTTTATCGCGGCGACCTTCTTCGTTATACGGACCATTATCCAGGCGGTGTGGAAAGTCGACGTCAGCTAGATTTTTTTAAAAATCGGGGTACAAGACGTAATGCGTAATTTTCAATCATCATCTTCTTTTTGTAGTAAGTATTCAAATTTCTAACACGAGGAGGGTAAGATTTCTTTAAATTATAATTTAAAAGTTATTTCGCAAGCAATAGCACATCCGGAGCAATTTGAGTTGTTATACTTTGAAAAATTACTATGTCACTTTGGATACGAGCGGTGTAAATATTTTCAAGGCTCCTTTCACTGAGAATCCATCATCTTTCCAATAGAAATTCCTAACTCTGTAGTCTGTACTTCAGTACCAAAGTAAGGCTTTTTATTTAAAAATTTTGCAACGAAAGTTGTACATTATTAAGCGCTTGCGAAAATTTCAGTTATGGAGAAAGTTTCAACACGAACTTACCTCCCCTCCCCAATTGAGTACAAAATTTCATCGTTTCAGTTTTTCATGATTCTCATCAGAACTGCCCAAAAATCAAACCTCATTCAAATAAAATACAAGTTGTTTAGAACCAAAAAAGAAACACACTTCTTTACTTTCCACTTGAAAACTAAGCTTTTCAAGGGAAAAGCTAAAAGTCAAGCTTCCCGCATAAAAGTTGTACTTATCGATATAATAATCGAAAATGAAACTTTTCAAATGTAGGCTGAACTTTTCAATAGAAGCTGAACTCTTCAATAGAAAACTGAATTTTCCGATTGAAAGTTGTACTTTCCAGTTAATACCTAATCAAACTTCCTGCATTAGATGGGTTTTCTAAACAAAAGTTTATCTCTCTCAGCAAAAGTTCAGATTTCAGAAAAAAATTGTGAATTTTCGTAATGAATGTCAAACTTACATAAAAGTTGAACTTTTCCAATGAAAATTGAAATGAGACTTTTACAAATGAAAGATGAACTTCTCTGTTGAAATCTGAACTTTGCAATTAAAAGCTACGTTTCACATACTGAAGTTGAATTTGTCAAAGTTGAGCTTTTTACAGGGAAGTTGAGCTTTGATTTGGATGATTGAGATTTCAATTGAGAATTCAAGATTTCAATTTTGAATTTGAGCTTTCAATTTGAAAGTCAAGATTTTAGTAGGAAAAGTCAGCTTTTTTGAAAGGCTCAGCCTTTTATTTCACAGTTTGGCTTATTTATATTATTGTGCCCCACTTCCAAATTGAAAGTACGACTTTACAATTGAAAGTTCAACTTGAAAATTGAAAGCAGAACTTCCCGATATAAAGTTGGTTTTTCTAACATAAAGCCGAATTATCTAATACAAGGCCGAACTATCTAATAGAAAGCCAGACTTTTCAAATGAAGTAAGTAATTTTTTCAATTTTTCAGCATAATTTTTTGAATTGGACAACTTTTTATAGTTGTAAAAAATTTTGGAGCGTATGGTTCTGCACTCCTTCCATTTCCCAAAGGGAATGACACATTGAAGTTAAAGTCCACAAGGCCTGAATTCCTGCTTACGTGATTTTTTTTTCAATTTTGAACTGAATATTTCTCGATGATAAGTACATAGTTTTAGAGCTGAGGAAATCAACATTCATAACAAAATATTTAATAATGAAGGAAATACCAATTTAAAAAAATGTCGATGCATTCATGTCGTTCCTCTCACACCTCAAACATGTCTGAAGTATTTGCTTCAAAAAAACTTTTAAAATGAACGAATTTCCACTGCAACTGAAATTTTTGGATATATGTAAGTACATGCCTCTTTCTCTTTGCAGGCTCCGGATTTTTGTGAATTCAAAATTACTTATTCTTTGAGAATGGATTTTCTTGTATTTCTGCTTTTACCGTAAGAGGAGTTGGTGCAAACTTGCAAAGACAAAAAACCATGTAAGTCAGCTGTGAGCGTTAAGTCTCGTACGTCAAAATTATACGAATAAAGTAAGTAATTTCATTTTTTTAGCAGAATTTTTCGAATTTGGACAACTTTTTATGGCTGTGAAAAATGTTGAAACATATCGTCCTCCTCTCCTTCCAAAGAGAATACAATTTTGGAGTCAGAAAAGTTAACAAGGCCTGACTTCCTGCATACGTGATTTTGATTTTTTTGTTGTTTTGAACTGAATATTAGAAGGCTTCAGCTCTCCTTATGAGAACTTGATAGAGCAAATTTACGTCTGTGATATAGGGTTTCGATGGGGAAACGAATCATCTTAGGAATAAATAGGCTGAAAAAGAACTATTTTGCCACGCTTCCCAATTTTAATCATCACCAGAAAAAAGAGACTCGAAGTCGAAGGTGAAAAAAATACTTTTTTATGAGATGAATCATATTTTCACTTTTAAGATATTATCATACCTTTAATTTGAACTTAGCAGGAAGTAATTTTTGTTATTCATTATCCGATCAATGAGCTTTAGCAGCAATAACTGATACCTAAATAAATTAACCCAAGATAAGCTTGAGATGATCTTGTGAGATTATGAGTTTATGTACAGTAAAACACCGACGATGATAACAGAAACTAATTCATGGAGAAGGTGGTATGAGTGGTATGAGTGAGTACGAAACATATCAACTCTTTTCATCACTAAAAAACTCCAAATGTCTCGAAAAATCACCAATCGATTTCACCGAAGCATGAAATCTCCAAATCCAAAGCGAGATTCCTGGGTATAGTAGCACTGCGGGAAATCCATTCAGAATTGAACAATGGTTTCCACACATTTTCATACTGTATTTTGTACGTTGGAGAAAATTTTGATATCATATCTTCGTACTTTTTGTATCTACCCTTTTCAAGGTGAGCCGAACGCATCAATTTGGGCAGGAATTGTTTACTAATTAATAATTTATGACTTACTCATTTACAGGAGAAGATAGAATACACATTCTAATAAGTAGGTATTTACACGTAGTCAACTCTTATGCCAAAAAATCGCACTCACCTGAAACAAGAAAACAACACAATACGGATTAGTTGATATGAATTGGTTATTTCATAATTCTGTACTCTGTATCATTACACTGAACGAGCTCATTTGAGTCAAAATCATTTGTCTTGAAAAATTACTTGAAGTAAAATTATTATAAAGACTGATTGCAAGAGAGTTTTAGCTAACTTCATCACTGAAATTCGTATCGACGACTCCAGCAACTCCAAACACAACTCTAAAATTATCCCAAAACACTAACACCATCTATCTCAAGATTTCTGAAAACAGTTTGGAGTTGGAACGACTGCATGAAAACGCATTCAAGCAAATTCCAGTAATTCCTCAGATTCAGATCTAGATTTTGAATCCAAGCTGCGCTTAAATGATTATGGATTTCCGGAGACATTGAATGCACGACATTTTGTACCTCCTACGATAGTTTCCCCAACTCAAAATGAGCAGCTTCCGCTGGCCAACTTGATCCAAATACGAGGTGAGCTATCAGCACATTCCACAATTGCCAGATCCCAGGGCGAAATACAAACTAATCATAATTCAGATCAAAAATTCATCAAATGTGGACCAACTTGATGAGATGTACTCTAATCAAACAAAATCTTCAACATCCGCTCGGTATTTGCCAATCCTCTCAACGACAATACATCGCATCAATGTCTGAACGCTTTAAACCTCATCCTAACCCTCCAAAAGACAATTTCCAACCATCACGAAGCCATCCCACAATAAAACTGCACTTTCAAATACACCATTACTATTGAAAACTCGACTCAATAATCGACACCCTCTCTGGGCCAAAATTTTCATTCAACATCCACTCGGAATTCGCCAACCCAGCCACAGACACTCCATCGCATCAATGGTCTAACCCCACAAATCTCATCTCGGCCTTTCATAAAACAAATCCCAATCACCTGGAAGTCATCCCACAACAAAAATAGTCCACTCAGACAAACTTCTATTATCAAAAATTCAACTCAATAATCTACACCCTCACTAGCCAAATTTTTCATCACCATCCACCTGGAATTTGCCAACCCAGCCACAGACACTCCATCACATCAATGACCTAACCCCTGAAATCCCATCCTGACCCTTCAAAAAATAAACTCCAACCACCTCGAAGTCATTCCACAACAAAACAAGTCCACTCAGACAAACTTCCATCATCAAAAATTTCACTCAATAATCTCCATCCTCATTAGCCAAAATTTTCATCACCATCTACCTAGAATTTGTCAACCCAGCCACAGATACTCCATCGCATCACTAATCTAACCCCTCGAATCACCTCCTCCCCTTTTTAAAAAACAACTCCCAGCACCTCGATGTGATTCCACAACAACAGACCTACACCACTCCGGCATACTCTCATCGAGAACTCTAATCAAATCGACATTTCAAGCCGGTCGTGAATACCCTCTGTACTGCTCACATCTGAAAGGCTTTAGGCACCGCGTGCAATCACACGGAAACCCATAACCACGCATTATAACAGTTCTTTTACGCACAAAGCGAGCTCGCCGATGTTTTTTTTCTTCATAATATCATTGCTGGCGGTTGTTTGACATCAATAAGTCAAAACGTGCAAGTACCGAGCAGTATATTATACACAGCAACCAATGCAACGTACGAATTACCCGTAACGTTGATGTCTAATTTAGTTAAACGGGGCAGCATTGAAAATACACAGCTCGATGCGCAATTGTGTGCGTATATATACATCTCTTATGTACCAGGTACCTCCTCCTCCTCTATAGCCAGAGATTCGTACACAGTCTGTATGTCTTTTCTTCGCCATCTCTAGCCAGTGGTTTTCATTCTTTTATTTTTATTTTTTTTCATGACTACGGAGTCGTGACTACGATAATAAGCTACCGCGCTGCCAAGGATCTATGGCCATTCGACACTGCTTCTCTATACATATACTAAACTTGCAAGTTATAACCAATGCAAGCCGGCACACTCGTACCGTTATAGATCACCGCGAGTTCTCTATCGGATACAAAATCTATATACAGATCTTTTATCTCTCTATATATACCCAAGTACCTATACTCGTAAACGACGACAAAGGCTTTCATATCAGCACTAGGAGGATAACTACATTGGCTGTTTTGCTTTTTTATTTTTAATATGCAGTATGCAGAATAGAATTATTACACATGGTCGTTGTCGCAGACATTGCTGTCTTCTTCGCGGATGTTTTCGTCGAGCCGAGGCCCACCTCCACCTACAAAGCTCACGCTGTATGCTTCTTCGAGTACCTACACAAATACTCCACTGCTGACTGACGATCCACAAGAAGCCACCAGTGGTGATGGTGAATTGTCAATTAATAAAGATTCACCACACACACACCGGCGTACGAGTATATAATTAAGGTGGAAATGACGGTTCTGGTTGCTGTGCTGCTCGCGATCAGTCACAAAACCAGTTTATGGTGCGGGCGAGTAACAATCGGATCAGCTGCGGCTTCTTTCGACTTCGTAATACGTACAAATATACACTCATATGTTCGTTGGTTCATTCTCTATGTGACTCTGCGGTATAGGTTCTTACTTCATGAAGACGACGACGACGACGTCTCCGATCTTCATATTTTCTGTCTCGCTTCCTTTCCGTTTAATGATCGTTTCGTTTACACGAGCGTGTATATTACCCGGTCCTATTCGACTCGGGGTACACTACTGAACGATTCAACATCGCTCTAATTGATTCGACAAATCGGAAATCCCTCTTACTCGGAGGTACCTACTTTACCTACACGAAGGAAGTGTGATGAAAAAAAAGAAAGAAAAAGAAACGAGACGTGATCGTGAGATAGGAATGTTGAAATGTTTTACAGTCGCGTAGATAATTAATAGCGGCGTTTATTCATCTAGGAAGCTGTAGATTTTGATATCGAAACATCATAAATATCTTTCTATTGGACCATTTTTACGTCGTCGTCGTCTTTGCCGTGTAATTGATTCCAAAACAGGTACTTGAATTTGAAAGTTTGGGTTGACGAACTCGAAGCAACTCGATCAATATTTTCAATTATTCGGGGAGATTTCTCATCATCCCCCCCCCCCAACCACACATATGTATGAATGCAACTATGCCACATGCCAGAATATTGAAGATACGTACCTATTACGTATAGGTAAAACATTTTTTTCATCTTTTATTTTTTGAAAAATGTATATCTAATAAAAATATCGACCTAATGAACGGTATTAAAAAACGTCGACATCGACCCTCGATCGTCAAATTCCAGCGAAGCTGGAGCAAATACTGAAACCTTAACGAAGTAGTTATCTCCTCCACTAACTGGGAAAAAAACCAAACGTAGTAGCCTACATGACCATCTGCTTTTTTCAAAAGTTCGAATGGTGACAATTTCAGACCCGGGAGATGCCCTGCCTCCACCTAGCACTGTCATCTGGATGAGATCCACTTGATTCAAGTGCAACAAGACATAAAAGTGATAAAATTAGTATTTTTAGTTAGAAAATTTTAGAAAAATTTGTACCCCATCTGATCGTTGGGAAGTCAAGTACCAGAGCCAGATCTGAAATTTCTACCAGAATTTTTTGACATCACTTCACAACGTTTCCTCACCATCTATCTTCCCAACTTTGGATCTACAAGGCCATAAAGGAAGAAACTTAGGAATTTTGTCCAAAAGGATTATAACAAATGCCACCGTCGCGCGTCACCAACGACGCCACCGTAAATGACACCGTAAATGTCGCTCTCTATACAGAATAACATAAATCGTTATTTCTTATCACTCTGATTATTTCCTCGTAAGAATCCAAGCAATTATGAGAAAGGTAAATCATTTTCATCATAGTTTTGTAAAAACACATTTCTCAAGGAAAAGGTTAAAGGAACCCAAAAAACAATTTGTTACAAATTTCACAAAAATTTGGAAAAAGTCTAGCCAAAGGCTCGCTATTTTCAAACTAAAAACTCAAATTTCGAAATTCAATGCACTTTAGCATTGCTTCTCATCAATTTGAGGAGCTGGAATTCTCATTTTGGGAATTCTGCAGGCAGGCTGGATCGCGAAACAATAACTATGAGGAAGAATTTCGATCAAAATCAGTAAAAATCGATTCACTTTGATTCGAAAGTTTCCCAGAAAAAATACTTTCTCCTGAGGTTCTGCTGGAGGGGAGTTATGGGGCTCCAAGGACGATGGTCTTTTTGAGACAATTGTGGTTTTTCGCTCTAGCACGTACCCAACCTGTGTTGAGAAAAATGAAACTTATTGTGGTTCTGCGTTTAAACTCATAGTTAGACCACCATTGCCATCAAAATCTAAGACCACTTTTAGAGTGTCACTGAGTTATTGAAAACTCACAAATAATTCATTTATGCGCAAACTCAAGTTTCGAAAATATTTTCTTCTCGATTATTTCGCTTTGGAAGATATTTTGGAATGATTAATACAACAATATTCGAGAAAAAATATTTTCAAAAAACAAACACAAACTTACCCAAAAATAAGCCATCAGTAAATTTTCAACCGCTCAGTAGAACCCTAAAAGTGGTCTCGGATTTTGATGGCAATGCCTCAGGTCAACGTTGAACCTCATAAAAATATATTTTGGAAATGAACCATTTTTCCCAAAACAGGTTAGATAGGGACAAGAACGAAAAAATCACAATTCTTTCAAAGATGTTCTTCTTTGAAGACCCATACTTTTTCCTCGAGACACCTGCAGGACTAAACATTTTCCTGAGTGACTTTCAACTCAAAATGAACGTTATTACTAAATTGTAAAAATCCTCATACTTTTTTTTTGCGATCCATCCTATTTTTGCACTCAAGAGTGCTCTTTAATTCAGCACATTTGATATTACAATTCAAGCAGATTCCCTGTAACAAAACGAGGCTAAAACCCGGGTAGGGTGCATCAATTTTCCCACAAGCCACCGAGGAAAGTCATCGCCTTACGCGGTCAAAGCTAACTAAATAACTTAACATAGTCGCGAAAGAATATGTGTACCGAGCTTATTGGGACAATAGAGCGAAGATCAGGGTAAAACATACAATCCGAGCGAGAACTTCATTTATACCCGATTCAATCTTATAAGGTAAAATGACTTATTACTAACCTGGTTTTATTCAAATAATATAAAAATGACGTAATACATATTTTGTAACAGACTGATAAAATTCCTAATTGCAAGTTTGAATGAAAAAATTACATAAAAAAAAGGTATCCTAGATTTTGACGACAATTGGCGAAGAAGTTTTACTTCAAGTGGTAAGACTATCCAAAAAAAAAATTGAGCTCCCGCCGCGCCATACAAAGATCTAAGCCAAGAGTGCTCATGATTAGGGTGATTTTTGAAAAAAATATATCTTCGTTGCCCTCTACAAACAACTCAAAGATTGGTGAATGACAGATACATACATATTTTGATTTCTCATCGATTTCATAATCACTGTTCTTACCATTAAAAAGTATATTTTAGAAAAACAAACACTAAATCCCTTCTCAGCAGGTTGAAATACCACAATAAACATCTTTCTTGCGATCATTTTGACGAAATCTTGAAAATTCACATTTTTTTTCACTCATTTTTGTATCGCGGAGTTCGAAAAAAAATATCAATCCAAAAACAGTGAATTAGGACAATTTTGATCAAAATGACAGAACAAAGAGTAGTTATCGCGATATTTCAACCTGTTTAGGTCAGAATCCAGCATTCATTTTACTTTCAGCAAAAGAAAATTTTGATGGTTGAAAAGTGTCATGAAAATGATGAAGAACGAAATTCTTGCCATCCACCAACTTTCAAGTGGCTAACAGAGGACTAAAAGTGGGACTGAAATTCGATGTAAATAGATCAAAAAGGTCCGGAACTCAAGAGGGTGACAGGAGATTAGCGCTGTTGACAGAGTGTCCAACCTTTTTTTTTCTTTTAAGAGCTCTACTCAGAGAATTCCTTGTTTAGTTTCCTCTACGAGAGACCTGGAATTTTTTCTGGGTAGTCTTCCACTCAAAGTAAACTTCCTCGTCAATTTTCGCCCAAAATTCAAGTCATGCCTCTTTTTCCACCCCACCTTACTGTTCAAATTCAAGAAAAAATTGTTCAATTCAGCACACCACGATGGCAGCAATTTTCTACAACAAAATGAGGCTCAAACTCAAGGTATTTATTACGTCAATTTCATCAAGAGTCATCGCAGAAGTGTTCACTTTTTTCAAGGGTCGCGGCCCAAGAAGCAACCCCCCCGCCCCTTATTGCAAGGAGCAAATCAGTACAAGATCGACCAACGAGATATCAAACTTACTCTAATGCAACATAAACTGTACATGATCGCGAGTGGGTTTTTGCTTTTTGTGGAACAGAAATTTCCATGCATAGTAATTGTTTCTCTTTGAAAAGGTGTACCTTAACTGTTATTTTTTCCAAGTTCACAACCATTCAAATAAGCTCAAAGATGATTGGAAGCATAAGTATCAGTCAAGAAAATACTTAGTATTCGATTCTGCGCACAACGTGTAGATAGGTATAGTGTAACTACTCGTAATTTAAATAATTTATAACCATTTGAGAATTTTTTGCAGGTTGTTGAACGATGATCTTACCGGCACCCATCACCCAAGAATTAGGATATTTGCACACTCATTTCTACAAGTGTATACTATTCTCCGAAATACCACTCGGATTCTCCTACCAATACCTCGGTTTATTTATATCGATTAATACACGAACAGTGAACAGTTGAACACGTATTCATCGCATATACTCGTACATCCAGAAAAAGTAAGAGAAAAAAAAGGCCCAAAGGCTGAAACGAGAACGCTTTCACAAGGCCCCGCGATATGTTTTTTAAATTCTACCCTTCTTTCTTGAACGAGTTTCCACCAAAAAAAAAGAAAAAAGATACCTACACGAGACTTCGTTCCATTCCCCTCCCCTTCGTCCTGCCAGGATCACTTTCCGGTGGAGAATTTCGTTAATATATTTTTTTTCTCCACGTCTAGAGCAGCTTTATATCTACGTGTATATTCGCATATATGTATCTACGTACATTTTTTACAACCCTATCCGACAACGAATGAAATAATATAAAGAAATCTTTAAAAAGTGCCTAAAGGGGTTTAGCATACCTATACTATGAATGTATATAATAGCCAACGCAACGAGAGGTATGTAAAATCGTGTTTAGTGTATATGATACGAATAATATACTTTTTTGCGTCATCGTTGTCGTTGATAGCGGGGTGTGCGCTGGTAAAAATAGATTGCGAATATCAACAGGGTGTAAGAAACGAGATTTTGTACCGTTTTACCTTTGCGTCTATCGACTCTCGAATTCACACGCGTTTGGAAAAAAACTAGTCGGTTTGAAAATGAGAAGGTCAAATTTTAGGAAGTGCCCAAAACCATGTGACAACAAAAATTACTGAAAAACAGGCCATCTGCTATTTTCTGATTACAGGAGAGTTTTTGTTTTTTTTTGCTATGGTTAACTACTCTAAAAACTTTGAAAATTGAGAAACCAAAAAGGAAAAAATATGTTGTTGCCAAACAAGAAAGGCATCCATGCTGTTTTTTTTTTCTGATTATTGGTAACAATTCGTCATTATTCGTTGTTCATGTGTTCTTCAAATAATTTATATAATTGTTTTATTTGAAATTATAATTTTATGATTTAAATATGGGTGTAGTCTACAGTAAACTGATCTACTATTGTTGCTGTCGCTGTAAGGAAGCCGATGATGAGTAAGTACCTCATTTTTAAGATTCATGATCGTAAAATACTTGGTGGCACATGGCACATGGCTCAAACACTTTTTGTGTGTTACAGAATCGCATTGAATGATACTGAAGAAGGTGTATGTAGAGTCACCAGTGGGAGCTTATGCTATTGATGAGTCCTCTATTTCGAATGATCCACCACGAGATCGTACAGCGGATCATTGAAATCAGTCTCCACTCAGATTTTCTTACGAATGGTCTCAGATAATGTCCCTTAATATGAAAAAATCCTCAGAAATTATTGACTACAAACCTCACCCCTTCAGGCGTTTTTGGTCGTTTTATCGCGTTATTTTGAAACATTTTTTTGTAGTAAAAATGAAAAAACACTTGCTTCGACACGAAGTCAAATCTTATAGAAGGGTATTTACAATATTTTTTTTCTTCACTTTTGATTCACATTTTTATGGGTTCTTTTCACCATTTGAAGTTTTCAAACTTGAAAAAGCATGGTAATTTTTGGTATTCATAATTCAATTCGGAAAAGTGACAAAATATGCTTCCAGATTACCTGCAGTCAATTCCCTCACTGCTCACTCCTGCCCACATTTATATTAATCTGTGACCACTCGGAACAATTGAGGTCAGGATAAAAAAAAATTGTGCACAGTTTCTGTTGACTTATTGTTCATAAAAATTGAACATCCTTTCAAGGTTTTGACACCAGAAGGATCATTTGGGGAGGGCCGTAGGGTCGGGGGCCCGGTGTTATGTGCCGCAATTTTTTTCAAATCATGAACATTTTCTGAATTCAAGAATTTTTTTAATTGAGAAACACTAAATCAAACCATGCATTACTGATGGACACCCCCAAAAATCTCGATAGTAAGTATTTTTCAAATTTTCATGAGACATTTGGTCACTGCAATGACTTTTGAAATCTTAAAAGAGTCGAAAAATGAATGGAAAACGAGTTCTATTTTTGATTCCTTGATATCCATTCGGAAGGTTTATGTGCATGATGAAAATTTGCTCAATTTAAAGTAAATGCTTGAATTGTACTGAGGATACGAAGGACCTGGGGGGGCAAGGGGCGGTTAAATACCTTGAGAAGTTTGAAAATCAGTACGTCTGTACGTACATTCTACGTATAAACAAACTGACTTCTATGAACCTCCCCCCCCCCCCATCACCCCAATTTAATACTCGAGAAAAACAATCATTCCAGCTGCAATTTTCAGGATCTTATTTCTTTCAAGAAAACGAACCAATTCAGCTGGTGGAAGAGATTAAATTGAACTAGTATCACTGAGTAATTTTGAAAAACAAAGAGATCAATATAGGATTGCAGAAGAGACGTGAGGAGAGAAGTTGATTGGTAATGCGAAAACATCGTCACTTTCCTAAATTTAACATCAAAACTACATTTTATTTCATTTTTTTTTTTGTAATTTTCGGCAATTAGAATAATGAAATTGAAAAAAGAAAAATGAGTAGGAAAACTTCAGATCGAGAAAGGAACTTTTTGATAAATTTTAAAATGTGGTATCGGGTCTACTTCTTTGATTTTCCTGGGTTTTCACACAAAAATATGAACAAACAATTTTTTTTTCTACTTACGATTTATTTTTGTTCCACGAACAAACAATGAAGCAAAAAAATATGTGTATCGTAAATATACCTATAAAAGACCTCAACTCTGCACCATAGGACGAAAATTTTTCTTCATTTTTACTAAAATAAATGAATTTTTAAAATGACGCAATAAAATGACCAAAAATACAGAAAACGAGTCAAAATTTCTCGACATCGCTCGTCTGACGCCATCATAGGAAGAAAATCGAAGAGGGGGCCAATTTCACCTATTTCAGCCAGATCATTATCCCATACCCTATTTTGACGTTTGGGTCATTGTGTCACACGAATGAAACCATTTTTCTGACTTTTATCCCCTTTGGGAAGGTGCTGAGGGCCGTGAATGGGGTCTAATCAAAAATCTAGCGTCATATTCGTGTTTAGCGTCACCGAAAACATACAATTCGATATATCACATGCCCCAGATTTTTTTTTTTGAAAGTTTCGCCCAAATTTGGAGGAGGGGGTGCTCCTCTTCATTAAAAGACACCCATCTCGAAAACTGAATATTTTAAAAAAGCATCAGAAGGTACATCTATGGGAATGATCCTCGGTGATGGGCTTGCCCATGGGCTCGCTCGAGAACCTATTAGAAAGGAGAAAGTTCTTCGCAAGCTATGGGACACTAGCGACGTCGCTGGTTCAATGCTTTTCACCGACAAGCTTTATCATCAGTTGGACAAGATGGTGGCACATATACCGGAAAGACTTATGGTCTCAGAAGGGAACCATGACATGGCTCTAGCTGAGAATTATACGCAGATTATTTCCGACATGAAACGACTTCTCAAACACCTAGTGGCGTGAGGTGCCAAAAAGATATATCTACTTCCGATCATTATCATCCGTAGGGAGAAAGATTACGAGAAGCGTAAATGGTTCAGGAATTGGTTGCAGCACCACGCCCCCCAATGTGGACCAGCTAACGTCATCATTTATTTGAAGGACGTCGAGCCGATTATTGATGCTTTTGAACCATATCATTCGGATCGATTCGCTTATTACGCTCATCCTTTTATACATTATCAAATTTTAGCGCACCTCGCACCCCTTTTTCACCGTCGCGATTTCTAATGTTCCGTCCGTCTCGATAGTTGTGTTTTTATGTTTTATTATTTTATGTTTTATTATTTGTGCATTATTTTTCCATCTTTATGTTCCAAATCAAAGACCTCGTATAAACTTCCAATGACTGAAATCAATCGGTGAGATTTCCTCTCAAGTCAACTTACTACTTCGATTCCAATTGGATCCTACTTAAGGACAATTGACCAAAATATTCCATCTTACACGAGGTCTAGATGAGGGGTTATTTCATTTTGTTCATTTTTACTATGTGTTCTATTTTTCCATCTATGTTTTTATTTTTATGTCGTATTTACTCAAAAATGAAGTAATTTTTGATTTTCCTACCTATGACCAGTTGGAAACTGGTATGAAAAAAATTACTTATAATTTCAATCATTTTCAACTTTCAACTTTTAAAAATTTCAAAACACCTTAAAAGGTTCAAAATGCAATGTCCTTTCGAACTGTGAAATCAGTTTTGATCAAAGTATCAAAACTTTGGAGGTATGCGCTGCTGAAGTTGAGTACCTCGAGATAATGTGAAAATGATTGAAGCCCCTTCACCCACCCATCCAGGGGGGCTGGGACCAAAGTGATGGCGGGTTTCTTACTTATTGGGTGGGTAACCTTTTTTTTTAAAATTTGAGCAAAATCGAAGGAGATTACTCAAAAACGTTGGTCGAATTAAAGTCGAATGACCCATTTTCAATCATCTGAAGGTGATTTCGTGTCATTTCCGAGACGGTGATGAATAATCAAATTTTCCAGCACTCAGAAAAAACCTTCACAACATCCATCCCTAAAAATCAAACACAAATATACAATGAAAGAAAAAATACACTTTTTTTTCAATACCAACTCCCTTCTTCCTTCTCGCACATTTTCCAAATCACCAAACAAATTGATCGGAAGTAAAAAATACATCTTTAACGCCAAAATCCTCGATTACCAACTTCAACAGCAGACCATTCACACGAATAATTTCGTAAAATAACGACTCGTCGGTCGTTTTCTTCCAGTGTTTTCGAGCCAAGCGACACAGGAGGGTGGAGAGCTACTCCAGAGCTCTACGCTACACGCTGGATAAACGCGACGCACCGCGCCGCGCCATTTTGTATACAAACCGAAGAACCTTATCGTGGTTGCGTTTGCGAAATCAATCATCCATCATCTGGAACGAGTTGGAAAATTACGTTGTTGCGGCGCGCGAAATCATATAGCGCGCTGAGTGCTCAGCTAGGTACGATGTTTTTTTTCCTTCGCTTTTTTTCACACTTTTTTCAAAGACGCGTAATTTAAACAATGAATAATCGATTATCGCAAATACGAGGTTTTTTCTTTCGTCTTCTCGCTCGACAACGACCGACGACGAAGGAAGTTTCCCAAGTACCTGCATATACGAGTACGATGTGAGTCGAACTCGAGATAACCAGCAGCATTGCTGCGAACGAAGGTTTTAAGATACCAAGATGCATCGTATACCCACTATCCAGCCATTTCCAGTACAACAGACGCGAGAGAAAATAGATTCTGCGGTTTTATTAAAATAATAATAAACGGTATACCGTAGCATCGTCGTCGGTAGCGTAATTAAAAAAGCAGACGCGGCGAGACGGCCAGATCATCTGGACCGAACACGAAATTGCGTGGAAACCGCAGCAACCGATCGACGCGATCACGAATTGCGTAAAGTCTTTTCTTACGTTTTACAGCTATGTACCTATTCTTTGCAGTCCGATGTCTACACATCGATATCGGTCTCTCTTTCTCACTCTCGCTGAGGCTTCCTTACACGTGGATTCTTTTTTATGGACTGCTGAAAAATGTACCTAGATACTGCGTGTAGGTTAGGTAGTAGAGTACGAGGAGGAGTACCAATCTAGCAACCAACAACGTCTTGGCAGCGATAATAATTTGTCGCTTAGAAAGTTGCTGCCGGTTTCGCACGACCGAGCATACAAGTATTATTCTGAATGCGACAGTGCGTGTGTTAATTGGATGAGGAGAAAAAATACACGACTATTTGTCGAGATGTCGATAAAACAACAGCAACGAGTTTCGAGAGCTCCATAAATGATGATTGATGAGGGTGGCCTCGCGATGGGCTCAAAAAACCGTGTACGCGAACGAAGTAGCTATGATGGTCGATTTATGACTTTTGAAACTGCTGGCTTAAGATTTTGAAGCATACGAACTATGTTCGCCGGAATTACGTGCAGTCAATTCGTCTCTGGCTGCACAATCGTCCCATCAAAGCTTAGAAATAGTGCCTGTGACTCGCAATGAAATTACAATATTTCTGGCCGATCCATAAAAACTTACTATGAAAATCATGATAAATGCTACAAGAAAAACACCGAAATTTGCTTACTCGTTACTTATACAATATATTTTATTTGATATTATTCGGGATGAGTACGTTTTCCCTCTATTTTGTAGAAATCGAGTTCAAAGTTTCATCATTTTTTATTATTAGGGTGGTCCTTATTTTCGAAGTTGGGATTTTCCTCCTTCCCAACCCCCAAAGTGGTGACCTCTGATGAGAAAATAATTCCCTATTTTTTATTTTTTCCATTATCAAAAAACTCGGGCTGCGGTGGGACACTCAATTTTTAAAAATTTTTTAAAAAATACAGATTTACTGTAAAATTTTAAAATTTTAAATTCTGTTATTTCTAAAAGGTCTCTTTTGAGCAAAATGAACTTTCAAGACGATTATAACCCCACCCCTCCCATTGAAAACCAAGCTGACCCCCCCCCCCCAAATATCTGAAATTTAATGTACAAATATCAATTTCAGCTATTGCAGGGGACCGACTTGGTTTACTAGGGATGGAGTTAATATCTTCATGAGAGTTCATTATACTCAAAAAAAAACTTTTAAAAAGTGTTAAAATATAAAATTTTTTTTAATTTTAAAAATTTTGCTTCGAATTAGATTTTTCAAATTTTTAAAAATTGAGAGGCCCTCAGCAGCCCGAGTTTTTCAAAAATGGAAAAAATAAAAAATTGGGAATTATTTTTTCACCAGAGGTCACCACTTTGAAGGCTAGGAGAAGAAGAAATCGCAATTTTTTTTTGTAAAGTATTATTAAGGACCACCCCAGTAATTATTCTATTCTTACATAATTATGTTACAGACGTTCGATCAGAACTGAAATTTTCAAAGCTTTCCCTAACAAACCTCCAGGAACATACTTCATCCCAGCCACGAAAGGATCAGTTGCCATTGGAAAGCTCTGGCATAGATTTAACAATCATAAAAAGCTAGTAGAACGTCCTGAAAATAAACCAAAAAAACCTGAGCCCGAGAACAGTGTTTCAGCTGATATGGAACTACAGGTTTACAAAAAAAAAGAAATGATAAAATATACTATAGTGTTAGTAAGTATCACTAATATCACAGTAGGTATACTATTTTGTCATTTCTTTTATTTTGTATAATTATGGTTTTTTTGTGTTGTGCTTTTTTTGTGCTCTGTTTTTTTCACGTTGCGCTTTTTTTTTTGAAAAGTGCTTTGGTATTACATGAGAAGTGAGTAAGTAGTCTTGAATCTATCATCTGATAATAACAGATTCCGAGTATCCATTCAACAAATCACCATCAGGAGGCACATTACGTGCCAAATCACCAAGCTTTCTACACACACTAATGGAAATCGACGATTTTTCAAATATTCTTCATGCAGGCAAGTCTTGATGAGAGTGATGACAAATGGCGTAACCAGTAGATCTCAAAATATACGAATTCTGAGGATAATTGGATACCGTAAAGTTTGAGCGGGGTCAACTTGAAAGCTACAAATGGCGCGAGTTTGGAACTTTTGTAAGTTTGTGGGAGGCCACAGAGTCAGAAATACGTTTTGGAGATGAAGAAAATCAGTGTTGCCAACTTTTTGAGCACCAGAAAATTTGCTGGAAAAGTTGAAAAATGATATTACTCCATCACGCTCATGCTGAGAAATCTTGAAAAAATTACCCCAAGGGCAACTTTTTATGCTGATTAAAATATATCTAAAAATCAGGGAGACGTTTTTTGATATACCTACTCGATTTAAAAAATTCAGAAGATTACGAGAAAATACACAATTTACTTATTCAGAGACATTAGTTTTTTGGTGTTTTTTTTTCGGCTTCCCAGACTAATTTTTCCAATTTTCCAGATCATCCAAATCTCAGGTACACAAAAAATATAGAAAGAAGTAGATGTTAATACTCAAAAGTCATCATGAACGATTATACTTATATTGACGAAAATCCTAAACAAAAAAGGTTGAATGCCTCTCTTATGGTAAGCTCTCATTTTAAAGTTTCGCTTTCTTTGTGATTCCATCTACTTAGATTTATTGGAATTTGAGAGCAATTAATTCTCAATTTTTTGATTTCCTTCAATTTCCAAAAACAATTGTACCAAGAACCCCCCCCCCCCCGCTAAAAATGTTTAAAAAATTGAAAATACAATTTATTCAAGAATTAGGTTATTCATTTCTGGGTAAATTCAAAATTATCTTTGAAAGAAAAAATCCACCCCAGGCCCCAAATGTTTGGGTGATTCGACGAGTAGTAGAAAAATGGATCTACTCGTTCTAGCGATGTGCCGAAAAAGAAGGAATAAAAGTTGTGTTAAAACCTCTACTGCCCAACAATTTGAATCTCTTGCTTCGGCTTCGACATCCAAAAACCAAAATGTACACGAAGAGAAAAATGATGATGATTCAACTCTTAAAATCAAAAGCGAAGTCGCGAAAGAAAAAAATTCGCTAGACTCGTGTTTGAGGTCATCGGTTTGGAGCTGACTAAACTGAGTGATACAGAAAAGGGCAAACAATGCAATTTGATTCTACTACCTAGCCCTGGATATCAATGACTATGAAAATATTCACGACGAGTTTGGTTTTTGCGATCCTACTCTATACAGGGTGTCCGGGGAGTGGTAGGACAAACTTCAGATTTGGATATAACCAGGTACTAGTAAAAAAAAAACGTAAGATAAACAAGTTACTTATCTTGAAAATTGAAGGGAGAAAATGAGTTTTCAAAATCCAATTTTGATTTTCAATTTCAAAAAATCGCGATGAAAAAAATAAACGTGGAAATGAATACCGAAGTCAAAAAATGAACAAATTTTGTTACGAACATTTTTTTTCTTACTCTAAAATTTAAAAAGTTTTTGAAGTTCAACAATTTTTTATTAGCTAAAAATTTCATTGATTTTATCATTTTTGAGCTTCAAAAATTTTTCAAATTTTAGAGTAAAAAAAAATATGATCATGACAAAATCTGTTTATTTTTCAACGTAAGTAGTAAGTATTCATTTCAGCATTCATTTTTTTCATCCTGATTTTTGGAAATTAAAAATCATTTATAGGCTCTTCAATTTTCAAGTTAGGCAAAATGGTAATAATAGGTAATTTTGTTCATTTTTCAAAGCACTACCGACCTCATGGTCTAAATTGGATTTTGGCTCTTAGATTTTGAAAAAGTATTTTGCCCCTTCAATTTGGAAGATAGGCCACACATTCACACAACTTTTTTTCTTACTAGTTAGTCGTTCCCGGTTCTATCAAAATCTGAGGTTTGTATCACCACTCCCCGGACACCATGTATATTAGAAGACAATAAAGCTTCCCAAATTGAAAAAAATCAACAACAAGGAAATAAAAAATTTGAATCAACATTCTCTGTACACTTTTTATCAAAGGAAGGATTTTGACCAAAATTGAAAAATTGAAAAAAAAAGTTACAAGGTACTTCAATTTTTAATTACTTAATCAGTTTTTACAACTTTTTCCTAATCGTGATGGGACTTCATACTCATACATAGTATGTAGATGAAGACCAAAATTTGTTTGAAGGACCGAGGAAGTTTCTTTTACGCAGGTTAAGTATATTTTAAAAAATTCTGATACACAAATGGAAATTTTTTCCAAACTCAGCACCAAATTTCAAATTATACACTAAACGAACTAAAAAATAACAAAATGCAAAGAACAAACTGGTAAAATAATGAACAGTCAGTGAAAGCTTTTCCACAGATTTTCAGCAACTATAGCGTCATTTCATTTACTTGCATTTAACCCTTTGGAGGTTCTCTAGGTTTTCGGGTTAGAAAATTGAAGTGCCTTAATGAGTGTGATAGGGTACCTCGCCCAATTGGCCAAACCACAAAAAAGTCGAGCTTTTGATGAAAAGTTTTATAGGAAAATGAAAGTTTCCAAAAAACACAAATGTGACATTTCCTAAAAAAAAATTGAATGTATGCAGAATTTTTTTTGAAAAAATGAACCAAAAACATGTGTCAAAAACATTGAACAAAAGCACTCTTTCAAAAAATGAAATAAAAATTGAATTGGAAAAAAATAAAAAAACAAGGTTGAAAAAAAGTCATCTGGCAGTTCACAAATTCAGCGAGAATCAAATCTTGTTGGCAAAAATGCCTTTGTTTAAAGCATGAAGAGAAGAAAAATCTATGTCGCTAAGAGAGGATTTTTTATCAAGTCATAAAATCTTTTAGGAAATCGAGCCGAAATATGGGACAAAATTTAGCGAAATTGCGAGCTTTCTGGCAGGAGGTAACTAATTATAAAAACATTTTCGCCTTTATTCACGAGATGTAGCATAGAATTTTCTTTCATTTTGGGAAAAAATGAGTATTTTATTACTTATTGGAGTATAGGAATATGAAGATGAAGATGAAGAGAAATAGTAAAAATAGTAAATAAAAATCCAAATTCATCTACGAGTTCAGTCTTTCATTTCGTTTACGCTGTGGATTTGTGTTTTTGTTCACTATTTCTTTTCATCTTCATCTTCATATTCCTATACTCCAATAAGTGATAAAATACTCATTTTTTCCCAAAATGAAAGAAAATTCTATGCTACATCTCGTGAATAAAGGCGAAAATGTTTTTTATAATTAGTTACCTCCTGCCAGAAAGCTCGCAATTTCGCTAAATTTTGTCCCATATTTCGGCTCGATTTCCTAAAAGATTTTATGACTTGATAAAAAATCCTCTCTTAGCGACATAGATTTTTCTTCTCTTCATGCTTTAAACAAAGGCATTTTTGCCAACAAGATTTGATTCTCGCTGAATTTGTGAACTGCCAGATGACTTTTTTTCAACCTTGTTTTTTTATTTTTTTCCAATTCAATTTTTATTTCATTTTTTGAAAGAGTGCTTTTGTTCAATGTTTTTGACACATGTTTTTGGTTCATTTTTTCAAAAAAAAATTCTGCATACATTCAATTTTTTTTTAGGAAATGTCACATTTGTGTTTTTTGGAAACTTTCATTTTCCTATAAAACTTTTCATCAAAAGCTCGACTTTTTTGTGGTTTGGCCAATTGGGCGAGGTACCCTATCACACTCATTAAGGCACTTCAATTTTCTAACCCAAAAACCTAGAGAACCTCCAAAGGGTTAATAAACAATGGAACCAGACCTATGCAACATCTGTCGATGGCTTTGATGCCCATAGAAAATGGGAAAATTTACCGAGGGTAAATGAAAAACTTGAACACATTCCACACGTACTGTATTTTACTTTTCAACGAGAAACATAGAAAGAAATCGTTTCTAAAACCTTCCCTCGGTAACATTAACACTACGTTTACAAGTCTTACGCTATTTAAAAGTTGACCTAACTTTTTTGAAAAATAATGAAGCTGCTGATATTTATGGTGATGTTTTCAATAACCTGGTTCTACTGCAATACAACGGCTACTCCTAACATTTGCAAAGACCAAAAGTACGAGCTGGTAGCCGAGGCAGATATAGACCGTCAAATAGATAATGAATATTCTCTACTCAACGACGGTGAGTTAACATTAATTTCATCAAACTCTCTTAGTATAAATTCAATACAAATACTCACTCCATCAGCAAATTTCAGTCAAAAGAAAATTATTATCAATCTTCGGTTACGTCGACATGACCATTAACCAACAAGTATATTTATGCGCGTGCGCGTTCTATAAAAAGCAACAACTTGGAGCCAAAGAAGGCAACCCCATCAAGACATTTGAAGAAATTATAACGGAAACATCCGTAAGAACACGCACTTTTTATTCACATCTTTCATACTGGTTCTATGTACCAGAACATCCTTATGGGGAGTGTGAATACGCAGGACATAGCTGTGTAATCCAGAAAGGTTATCAAAAGAAATCAAACAAATTACCACTTTACAATATTTACGTGGGACGTTTTCAAAACGAAGGAAAAAATATTCTTTTTGAAGGTGTTATCAAAGATGTCAACCTTATCAAAGATGCCGACATCGTTGCTCAATATGTAAATAAATCAGAATAATATGAAAATTGTATGCAGAAATTTTTGGTAAATTTTTCATCCTAAAAACTGCAGCAATAAATACCTAAATATCCTGCATTATTGGTTTTAATAGCGATTATTTCAAAGTTACACATATTTTTGAAAGAAAAACTTTCTCAAGTCTTTTCACAGAATTCAAACACGCATCATTACATCGTGATCAATCAAGACAGGCCTGAAGGAATGAGCGTTGTACCGCAAGAAATATTGATATTATTCGTAATAATAATACATCCAGAGGAATTCTTTCAGCGATAACAAACCAAAATGGAAAAAAAATACCAACTCGAGAACATATTTTTATACTAGATATTCATTTCATTTTGAGAAGTCTTTCCTGATTAACTGTGTTCCTAAAATTCCATAAAATGAATCGTCTTGAACACTTTCTTTGTAGTCTCCTTGCATAAGTACGATCGTCGCGTCGATCATCTCCCATCCGCATGAAAAAATTCTGAACATACGAGTAAGTAATTTTTGATTAAGTGTTTCCAAGCATAACTCTAAAAGCACGCACTTACGAAAGACTTGTGGCAAAACATTTCGTATTTTTCAAGAATGAGGGGCAGTCAGAGTTGAAATTTCAAATTTCAACTTCATTATAATTATATTGCCAGACATTCAAGCATTTTTTATAGGAAGAGACAGATCAGGAATATAGGCTGAAATCTTTCTAGCCTGGCAATTTTGCCACTTACTTTTCTAAACAATTTTTGTAAGTCTTCGTCATTAACATCGTACGTATTTCTTCAGGATTCTCAACATTTTTTCATGGTTACAAGATTGAATAATTTTTTGCAATCGACAAAGCACATCAGAATTTCCCTGTTAGGCGTTAAACGGCTTAAAAAAAATTGTAGTTTTTTCCAAACCTAGCACCGAATTTGAAATTACAAATAAAATGAACAAAAATAAATGTAATGAACAAACGGGTAAAAAATAATGAACTGTCAATGGAAGTTTATCCTTAAATTGTCAGCAATGATAACGTTATTCATTTAAGCATGTACTTGCATTCAATGAACAATGGAACAGACCTATGCAACACCTGTTGATGGCTTTGCACGTTCAAAATGTGAAAATTTACCGAGCTTGGTAAATCTAAAATTTGGAATACCTTCCACACGTATTTTATACTTTTGTTACGAGTGCTTCATGCTCATACACTTCAACAATAAACTCAAGTCTTGCGCCAATTTAAAAGTTAGCTCAACTTTTTTGAAAAATAATGAAGCTGGTGATATTGATGTTTTCAATAAACTGGTTCTACTCCAGCACAACGCCTGATTCCCACCTTTGCAAAGACCAAAAGTACGAGCCAGGAACCGAGAAAGATTTAGACGATGCGATAATCAGTGAATATTCTCTACTCGGAGATGGTGAGTTGACATTAATTTCATCAAACTCCAAGTACACAGAGTACCTTACACGTTCTACACAAATAAATTTCTGCCAAAAGAAGATTGTTGTCATTATTCGGCTACAACGTCGACGTTACCAGAGAAGAACTACGACAATTATGCGCGTGCGCTTTCTATAAAAAAGAACAGCTTCGCGCCGAAAAAGACGAAACCTCCAAGACATTTGAAGACATTTTGCTGGACACAAGAATTTCAGGAGGAGGCCTTGTTGATCCAAAATGTCCATACTGCTTCTTGATCAATTATACACCACAATATCAGTTTACCGTGTGTGACCATGGTGTACATCACTGTATAATCCTAAAAGGCTTCCAACAGAAATCTTACACACTACCGCTTTACAATATTTATGTGGGAATTTTCGTGAATGAAAACAAGGGGGTGCTCTTTCAAGGTGTCATCAAAGATGTAAACATAGAAATAATTACAATCAATATCTCTTAATTGTTGTTTCCATCGTAAAATCTGTAGCGAATAAAGATCCTGCATTATTGGTTGAACTGGTGATTATTTACTTCGAACAAATCTTCTTGAAAAGTGACCCCTCCATCGCCTCAAAAAAAAAATCAATGAATAAAATATTTATTCAAAATTTTTTTAAACCTTCAAACAATTTAGAAGGGAAAAATTTTACAAGTCACTAAACAGAATTCAAACACTCATCATCACACCTCGACCCATCAAGATGGAGGAATAAGCGTTGCACCAGACCTACTCGTGAAATACATTTTGGGTCCAGCAGCTTTTAAAGAATAAGCAACACTTGTACAAAAATTAGCAAATTTGCCAACGATGCGTAAACCAAGCAATTAAAAGATACGTTATTTGAAGCATAAATCGACAAAAAAAGGTCAATTTTGAATTTTCAAAAATTCGATGAAAATCGAAAAATCAATTATGGCAGCTAAAATGTTAGCTACTGCCTACTGGAAGTTTCACACCAGGTCCCGGGTGAACTTCACAATAAAACTACAAACAGAACAAAAAAAAACAAAAAACAAAGAACGAGGTAAAAACGTAAAATAAAGACAATGGAAACATTTCTAACCAAAAATTTGACATTGATAACTCGACTTTTCATAAAAAAATTTACAATAAAAAACACTTGCTAACGACGACGTTGAACAATAAAATTTTGAAAGCAATTAACGAATAACACACTAGAATACCTGTCACATAAAAGCGTTCTCTTTTCTGCTATAAGCAGCAATCGTTTACAAAAGATTCTAGCACAGTCATTTGTTCTCGTGCTCGGTGCTACACACAAATCAACGTACTCGACATTTTCGCGAAATGATGTACTTTCTGACGTTTATGATTATATTGAACTGGTTCTACTCCAACACAACGGCTGAATCTAACTACTGCCAATACAAGACATACCATGTGGATATCCAAAAGAAGTTACCCGAAGAATTCAACAATGAATTTTCTCTAGTTAACTATGGTGAGTTACCATATTTCAATTTCATGCAACTGCAACGACCAACCTCAATATTATTGAAAAATGTACATGTACACAATTCACGAATTTCAGTTGCGAAGAAATTCAATGACTATATAGGAATCCCGAGCACAAGCAATGAACAAATTCGACGTTTATGCGCTTGTGCTTTTACTCATAGGGAAAAGCTGACAGAAATTAACACGCAGGAACCAGCCAGGAGATTTGAAGAAATTCTGACACACACAACTGCGGAAAAACCAGGGATCGTTGATTTCAATATTCGATACTGGTACTTGTACAGCACTAAAGTTCCATACAGATACGAAACTTGTAAGTCCGATCGAGATTCTTGTGTCATTCTAAAAGGATACGGCGCAAAATCATTTAACCCACCCGTTTACAATATATACGTGGGAGATAAAACACCAACAGGAGTAGACTTTCAAGGAGTCTTCAATGATGTTGATATACGAGTAGAAGTTTCTGTACCTACAATATAACATGAGACATCATCGCCTTCTACGTACGTAACCAAATATTCTATTTTGAAATCAAAATGTAATAAATGAAACAACGTGATAAAAAAATTTCTCGTTAGGTCTATTCGTGACTATTTTCATTTGATTTTGAGAATTTCATTGAAACATCTTGTCTGAGGGCAGCTTTCAATAGATCAATGATGTAACACAAGCTGTAGGCAGAGATGTCTACATGGGAACACCAACAAATGCGGCGACGCGACTGCGCCATGCACTTATTTTTCGAAACCAGTTCATTAATTTGCAACCAGTTATCAGAAACAACCAAAAAATTGAAGATGGAGAAAAAAGCTCGAAACAAAAGTTATTGGGCGTGAAAAATTGAAAAATTTTCAGCAATTAGATTTTGAAACCGGTTCAATAATTTGCAACCAGTTATCAAACACAATCAAATAATTGAAGAGCTCTATTCCAAAGTGGGTTAAGTCATTTTTTTCCTCAAAAAATGCGTTTAAAATTTTTGTTGCTAAAATTTGTTCTGTTTCCAAAGGTCGGTGCACCTTTCCTTTCTTTGACCATAGAACAATTTGTTTGCTGAAAAATTTAGTTTGAAAAATCGAAGACTTCACCCACTTTTGAAGTAAAAATCTCCGTAAAACGTGTTTTTTTAAAAAATGATTTAAACCACTTTGGAATAGAGCTCTTCAATTGGAGATAAAAAAAAAAAGCTTGAAACAAAAGTTATACAGTGAGAAAAATTGGAACCATTATTGCCAATTGAATTTTGAAACCGGTTCATCAGTTTGCAACCAGTTATCGAAAATTACTTAGAAATTTGAGGCGAAGAAAACAGCTTGAAGCAAAAGTTGTGAAGCGTGAAAAATTGAACTATGTTTGCTAATCGAATTTCGAAACTGGTTCGTCAATTTGCAACTACATAGTTATCAAAAATTACGTGTTTGCAAATTAATGAACCGGTTTCAAAATCCAATTAGCAAAAATAGTTCAAATTTTCACGCTCTACAACTTTTGTTTCGGAAGTTTTTTCCATAACTCCAATTTTTAGGGAATTTTCGATGACTGGTTGCAAATTAATGAACCGGTTTCAAAACTCCAATTGGCAAACTGGTTCAATTTTTCACGCCCTACAACTTTTGTTTCCAGCTTTTCTTCTCTATCTCCAATTTGTTGGTTGCTTTTGATAACTGATTGCAAATTGATGAACTGGTTTCAAAAAATTCATATCATGTTTTTTTCATCTTGGAGTAGGTACTGGTTTTTCAATTTGTGGACACCCTGAGCACAGGTCTGAAATTTTCAAGGTTGCTTTTGAAAGCCCTTATTTTTTCCTACTCAACACAGCTTCATTCATCTAGCCAGTTATTTCCACATATGTAGAAATTTAAGCCACCGGACACCACTTCCTTGACATACTGTACTACAAAGGAAAAGTTGTGAATAAAAATTTGAAGACGGATCACACATTCCTTACTTGCCCGATTGATCATGATACTGATACAGTAAACTACCTCCACTATGCCCATGGACACACTGGTGCGGCACGTTTACTCACAATTTTCCAACAGTTATATTATCATCCTAATGCACTCACTCACATATGCTCGATCACTAGCTCGTGTATTGTATGTAAGGTAAACAAAAACTATGCTAACCATCAAAAGATTGAATATGCTCAAGTGGAAGTGTACTGCATAGGCAATGTACTGCATAGGCGATGTACTTTTTGTTGACATATTTGGGCCTATTCTGGCCAACAAAGGTGAAGCAAAATATCTTCTACAGTAAACTTCGCTTAATGTTATAACGTTTGTCCCAGCCCATTTTAATAACATTAAGCGACTTATAACATAAACCGATTGAAAATGTAATGGGATATAATAGATCGGGACCAGACAATTTTAATAACATAAAGCGATTTATAACATTAACCGTTATAATAATAAGCGAAGTTTACTGTAGTTGCAAAAGATGCTTCAAATTGCTACGAGGGCTGTATGCAACGCCATGCAATCCATCTTACAATTAGACAATGTTAAGGATTTAGGAATCAAAATTTAAAAAGTTTCACAGATAACAGTTTGCAATTTATATCAAATTCCTGGTACAATTTACTTGAAAACAACGATATAAAAGTTGCTTAAGACGATTAAAGGTTGCTTAAGACAATGTAGAATTGAATGAAATGCACTTTAATGAAAAAAAATTTTTGAGGCGGACACCACAAGTACCAAGTTTCTATAACGGGCACCACCATGACTAAAAACCCAAACTGCACCAAAACACCTTTATCATACATATATATATTTGCTTGCGACCAGACATGTCAACTATGCTTGGCATATATGCAGAAAAGTGAACAAAATTTTAAAATTGGTATAATTTCTGTTCTAAATCACTTATTAAAATTTTATTTGCAGATTCAGTCTAATATTAAAAAAATCTATGTTTTGAAAAAAGAAATCAGATTTTTAGGCTAAATTTTGAAGAAAATTTTTGAAAATGGAGTCAAGGTAATTTGAATTTTGAGAAAGTTAAGACACCAAAAGAAAGCTTAAACAGCATAAAAATTTTTGATGTTTTTAAATTTTCCATAGGCCAATAAAATACTGAAAAATTTCAAGTCAAATTTGTTGTCGTGTACACTCAGGATCGATGTATTTGCATACATATCCACCAGCACATCACATTCTACTCACTACAAATTGACTATAGACCCTGCGTTCGTCCTCGTGCCTTGATTTCTAAGCCATGCGCCCTCTGGTGGAAGTTTCTGAAAACTCATAGTTGACTTGTATAGTAAAATTAACCCATGACTTGTCAACTATAGTTGACAAGTTGGTCAGTCCACTTGTATAGTAAAATTAACCCATTCAATAGTTGACATGTCTGGATACCAATACCTATATATATGATCCTCTATGTACGTGGGCACCACAATTACCATATAAGACCCGGGCACCACAAGGTACTAAGTACGTGTATTCATAAAAAAAAGATACAAATGAACGCATTAACGAATAATTTTTAAATTTTTTTATTGCCTTTTTGACAAAATTCGCTACTTTCACTACACATATTTTTAAAATCACTACTTTTTCACTAATTTCACTACCTGTTGGACACACTGTATTTATATCCATGAAAATTACAAACAGAACGGAACAAAAATACCAAAGAACGAGGTGAAAAGCTAAATTAATAAAGACAATGAAAACCTTTCTAACCAAAAATTTGACATTGATGACTCGACCTTCAATTACCCTCTCAAAAAATTAACAACATTGATTGCTTCATTTACTGCAGAAATAATTTTTACAAGCAAATGGTACAGACTCAAAAACACTTGCTGACGACGTTGAACAATAAAATTTTGAAATTCTCTACTATCGAGGTAAACAAAGAAATCGAAAAACGTCGAATTATTTCAATCGTCATAGGCATTTTATTTGCTTTTGAGAATTTCATTGATGTATCTTTCCTGATGGTAGTTACGTAGCTTTCAATTATTTGTAAGCAAAAAATCGACAAATTTTCCGAAAAGTTGTCGAATGAAGTACATAAGTACAAGTAGGTAAAAATACGAATTCAGCTTTTCAAAATTCGTTATCTTTCGAGACAAAAAACCAAAATTTCATGAAAAATGCAACGTGCATACACTGAAAATTGTAACGAAACACAAGAAATACCACGAAATGTGTAAGGTGCAACGGGGTAAGTCCGAATGAGTTTTTCACATTTTCAACTTTGACCGGCTGTTACTCTCCTATACAAATGAACCAATATGGCTCAAATTTATTATGTAGGTTCCCATAAGGAGGAGTAGTATTCTCGAGTCACTGCTGGGTAGCGCTTTGGAATGTGCAAACCTCTAGGCACTAGAGCAGGAATTCGGACTTACCCCAGTGCACCCTACATATGTACTTATAGAGGAAACGAAAATCGCGCTGGAAGCTCTAAAGTGACAAGATACTCGTATAGTGAAATGTGATTCGAAGGAGTTGATACTCGTATTAGTTTCGAAACTGATTTCCATCATGTTTACTGAATAAGTTGAGTTATTTTTTTTTAATAACACACATCGCCAAAAAATAAAAACCAATTAGGGCGAAGGTAATTCTTAAAAATCTGGCAAATTTCTGTCTCTCGACTGTCCCGACAATTTTTTGCAATGGGCACCCGTTCAACCATTCCATTCAAACCAGTTAGAACCCCCCCCCCCCCCATGAAATCGGTTGAATGGCCAAAAGTTAGTAGTCATACTCGGTCCCAGCACATGTTTTTTTTTTTTAATTCAGTTTTTATGATGAAAATATGCATTTTATCCAAAAAGAAAGTAGCATATACAAACTTGTTCTCAGGGATGAAATTTTCAACACTTTAAGGCTATAGGTTGACCTCAAAACATTGATTAAATGACTTCGCTGGTGGGGGAGGGGGCGTTCAAAGTCTGTCTCCGACTTAAGCGTCCATCGACGTGGTCATTTTTCAGATTTTTTTTTAAAACCATGTTCAAAATATTTTTTGATGGAGATGACTGGCTACAATTGCTTTGGGTGATCGATAAAAATGTTATCTGCATTTCAAATGTAAAATACATATCGATTAGCCGGTCTAAAATCGAAAATGGAGTGAAATTATATCATGTCTCACATTCAATATCCATCGCCGTAGCTTATTATTTTTGTGATCAGGCCTGATATTCTCACCTGAAAACAAATAAAATATATTCGATGGCCAAGTACTACCAATGTAATATCAATACATGGAACTTTTACAGAAAACGTTATCTAATTCCATGTTTTGAAAATTTTTACAGCCGAGCCGCGCCGTGGGCATTTTATAGCCACGACAAAGACAATGAAGGTGTAGAAACTTTCAAGATTATGATATTGAGAAATATTTTCTGATGAATTTTCATATGATTTACAATATAATACTTACTCAGTGATTGAAAGTATTTTCTTAGCTATCGAGTCAAAATATGAGTTCCAACAGCAAAAAAATGCACCACGACGATGGAAATTTTTACGCCATGGTCCCAAATTTTTTGAACCCCTCCCCCCATCCATGGAGAAGATTGAGGCCAATATCAAAAATGGGGTCACGGGCATGTATATTTATAATTTCAATTTTAAAATTTTGAAAAAAAATGATTTCTTTTTGTTATGTTTTTTTTAATATTGAAATTACTATGCCACTTTTTTAAGAATTACCTGCGACTGAAATGTTGGTTACTGTGACTTTCAGACCATGTTCTTTTCAAAAATAACGGTCCCGGTTTTTCTTGTCAGAACATACCTAAATATACAAACTTTAAGGAAACCTCAAATGGAACGAATGGTACCATCGGGAACCGCACACCCCAAAACTCCAACAATCGAGACAAATTCAGTACCAGACAGTTGGTAAAACACTTGCTGACTACGTTGAACAAAAAAATTTTGAAATTTTCTACCATCAAGGTAAACAAAGAAATCGAAAATCGTTGAATTATTTCAACGGCGTTGCAATTAACGAATCATCACTCGAATACCAGTCACTGTCACATATATTATTTTTATATTTCTGCACGCTCTTCACGTTCTCTTTTCTACTATGTATATGTATAAAAATCGATCGTTCTCAAAGGATTCAACCATAGTCATCCGTTCTCGTGCTGCCTTTAAGTTAGCAAACTTGATATTTTCGCGAAATGATGCACTTTCTGACGCTGATGTTTATATTGAACTGGTTTTACTCCAACATAACGGCAAGGAAATCCAACTATTGCAAAGATACGGGATACAGCATTCCCCCCGAACACAACATAGAAAAAGATATCGACAACGAATTTTCTCCTACCGCCTATAGTGAGTTACAACGTCAATTTTATAGGTACAACTACGATAAACCTTAATAATTGTAATGCACATGCACAATTCACAAATTCCAGTCAAGAAGAAAATATTATCCAAATGTTTCGGCTCCGTTGAGGAGGGACTGACTGAAGAGCAGGCAAAGCATTTATGCGCTTGCGCTCTTCCTATAAGGGAAGAGGTGGTAGAACGAAAAGCGCAGATCAAAGCCAACAGATACAAAGCTATTCATAGAGGAGAAGAGCTGCCACAGCAGGGAACACAGCTCGAAGCTAGGAAATATGCAGACATTCTACCAAAAACGACTGTCAGAGAAGGAGGTACCGTTGACTCAGCTATTTCATACTGGTACTTGTTGAATCACAAGCCTAAATTTCCATACCACGTGTGTGGGTCCGATCGGAGTACCAGTACATGTATTATTCTGAAAGGATATAGCAAGACATCAACTAACCCGCCACTTTACAATATATACGTAGGAGAAATAACACCAAAAGGAGAATATCTCTTTGAAGGTGTCTTCAAAGCAGTCGATATACAAGTTCCAACTGTCCCAAGTACGAGTACATGAGGCATCGTCCTCATCTACATACGTAATAAAATATTTTGTTGCGAAATCAAAGCGTAATAAACGTATAACAACTTGACGAAAAAAATTTGCTCATAAGGTCTATTCCTGACCATAGGTACTTACTTTATTTGTTTTTGAGAATTTCATTGAAGCATCTTTCCTGATGGTAGCGTTCAATTATTTGTAAGCAAAAAATCGAAAAATTATCCAAAAAGTTGACGAATGAAGAAGGTAAAAATACGAATTCATCTTTTCAAAATTCGTTATCTTCCGAAATTTCATGAAGAATGCATCGATGAAAAAACATACTCGTAGTCAAGTCAAAAAACCACCCTTGAGGTGTCTTCTCCAGAACCGGATCAAATGTGGATAAACTCGTTAAACAGGTCGAGTATAACACACAACTCGATTTTCAGCTGCCCAACGTCATGATCGCGTCTTCTGGAGCAAATTAAAAATTTTGGAGAAATTGAAAAATCGCGCTGGAGGCTCCAGAATGGCTGAAATGGTGAGATTTCGATTTGGGGAATCAATATCAGTTTTAGGACTTATTTTGATCATTTTTACTGATCATGTACGTACTTTTTCGAAAAAAGCATAATCACCAAAAAACAGTTGAGGAGCTCATTGCAAAAATAGCCCTTGTCACATCGCCACTTAGACCCTATGCACTCCATTGCACCTATTGCCAACTGCGGAGATCATGTTGTGATGATGAAATGGCCGTCAAGTTGGTCTACCCTGAGAAGCCCGGAGAGGAATTGCGTTAGAGAGTTTACATTCATGATACTGGGTATGCTCAAGGGAGAGCTTGGGAGTTCCACAGGTTCTAAGAGGTCATGTGACAAATTTTCAAACGTTCGCTAAGATATAGATACAGTTGGGCAGCTGAAAATTTGTTTTTAGAGATTTTAGATCATGTTCTTTTCAAAAATCGCGGTCCCGTTCAAATCGAAGGCGGACACCTCGAGAGGTTCCCTTGTGAGTATGACAATTACCAGCAACAGAATGGAAACAAAATAACAAAAAACGGGGTGATGGTATAAAATAAAGACAATGGAAAAATTTCTAACCAAAAATTTGACATTGATGACTCGACCTTTCAGTTGAAACCTCTTCAAAAAATTTACAATATTGATTGCTTCGTTTACTTTAAAATTCTACAAACAATGGTACAGACTTGAAAACACTTGCTAACGACGTTAAACAATAAAATTTTGAAATTTTCTACCATCGAGTACACAAAGTAATTAGAAAAACTCGGATTATTTCGATCGCGTAGCAATTAAAAAATTTACACCCACCTGTCACATATATTTTTATCTTTTTACTCATCGTTCGTCGTTCTCTTTTCTGCTATAACTAAACATCGATCAGTCCCAGAGGATTCAACCATAATCGTTCGTTCTCGTGCTGCCCACAAGTTGACGTACTCGTATATGAAGTTTTAGCAAAATGAAGAACTTTCTGTCGTTAATGTTTACATTGAACTGGTTCTACTCTTACACAACGGCGGCTACTTCCAACTATTGCAAAGACAAGGAATACGAGCCGGGTCTCCCGGACAGATTAAGCAAAAGTATCGACAACGAATATTCTGTAGCTGCCTATTGTGAGTTATCATACCAATTAAATACAACTGCAAAGAACCTAAATTGTAATATGTACAGCACAATAATTCACGAATTTCAGTCATGAAGATATTAACACGATGTTTCAACCACGTTGAAGAAATAGAAACCAAGCAAATGCTACATTTATGCGCTTGCGCTCTTGCTATAAGAGAACAGCTGTCGGAAAACAAAACCAATCTCAAAGCCAGGACATATGAAGAAGTTCTATCAAAAACAACTGTGGCAAAAGGAGGAAGGGTTAGATCAGATAGTGCATACTGGTACTTGTTCAATCACAGGCCAAAATTTCCATACGAAGCATGTAAGTCCGATCGAGATTCTTGTATTATTCTGAAAGGATACCGCACGAATTCATCGAACCCACCACTTTTCAATATATACGTGGGAGATAAAAACCCATCAAGGGGAGTACGCTTTGAAGGTGTCTTCAAAGATGTCAATGTAGAAATTCCTGAAAAACGTGAGGTATCATCGCCATCTACGTAATTCAATATTTTGTTTTTATATCAAAATGTAATAAATGAGACAACACGTGACAAAAACTTGCTCATTTTAAGTAAATTCGTGACTATTTTATTTTGCTTTTCAGAATCTTATTGAAACATCTATCATTTGTACACAACATCGAGAAATTTTCCAAAAAGTTAACGAATAAACTGGCTTTTTTTTACCGCCCCCCACGAACCTTTTAAAGAATTTTCTTTGATCAAATGAAGCTAAAAGAAAACCGAAAATCTGGTTGAAATCGGCGTTCTTTCCACAACAAGATTCGGTATTTGCAAAAGCTTTAATTTAATTGCGTTGGCTGCAAAAATTCTAAATTACGAAACTGAGCTGTAAAAATGGACTTTTATACGTACATATAAAAAAATGCATTTACAACTTGCCCCGAATGAGGTACTTATGGGTACCGGTATAAAAATTCAACCTCATTTTCGCACTTGGCGTGTCCGATTCATATGAAAACGACACCCATGTTAAAAATTTCACTTTGCCTCAAAATTGGGGGCAAGGGGGTGTGGTGGGTGCTTCGCTGTCCCTAAATCGGAATTTGTGAATAACGACTCTCAAACATATCATTTTCGTTTAAAAATTACAACATTACACACAACACTCCTGAAATTAGTTCAATAACAGTTGCATAGGTAGGTCTAGGTACCATATTAACCTTATTACAGGTGAGGGGGTGTTGGTTTTGGTCGAATTTGACTATGACGCACTTGAGGTATAATTTTGGGTAAATTATAATATGTTGTTCTAGGATCAATACAGCATCTAAAAAATATTTTTCTTAAAGTGTGCTCAAAGGCCTTGGGGCGTAAGAGGGACCTCAAAAATTGAATCAAAGTTTTGGACGGGGAGAAGTGGGGGGAGGGGTTGTCGATTTTAATGGGAAAAACCCTTACGCATACCAACTTACACATTGGTTCAAGTTTGAAAAAAATCGGCCGAATAAATCCTGAGAAAAAAATTAAAAACGATTTTTGATTTTTGAGGAATTACTCGAAAACCACTCAGAGTTGAAGTCCAAAACTCAGGAAAAATACTCATCTTTGGCACCTAATGCATCACATAACTTTCACCTCCCAAGCTCTCGGGGACCGCTGGACCATACTTATCTACCTAGGGCCTTTCCTGGACCTTCGCATGAATACTTTGTTTTTCACAAGAAACTTCTTTTTGGGAATTATTTGTGGATAATGGATAAAAGTGATGAAAATTTTGCTGTGAATTTCCTGCTCCGATTTTCTGTTTTCAAGTTGCTGCAAATTATGGATAAATATTTGAGTCTTCAATTATTGAGTACCTGTTTTTGTTTCGTTTGCTTTCATGGAAAATTTATATTGGATAGGTACCAATCATTTATTAAATTTTTTGAATAAGTCCACTCTTGGAAATCAAAACACACTTTTCAAAATTTCTTAAAAGAAAATCGACTAAAATTCACATTACATTTTTCAGAGTCTCCTGAACCATGAATATCGAATGAAAAAATGAAACTTTTCAAGGCCATCGTGTTTCAAAAGGAGCACAAAACACAATCGATATGGGTTTCAAATCAAATCAAATCAAAAGTTTATTGTTGCAATAGGCAGCTGTGCTGCATTTACAAAGTCAGCTTATAATTAATTAATTAGTGATGTACAGCAATTCAACTGATGATATTAAAATTTAAATTTAAAAATTAATTCACGAATTTGGTGAGCTATTTTTCACAAATTTCCGAGGGGGGGGAAGGCTAAAAAAACTAGACCGTTACTCCTACCTAATTAAAAACACTCGATCGTTTCAAGTGAAATTTGAACCACACGTCAACACTTCAAACACATGCAATGGGTACTTCTTTTCAGTTATATCTATGTACGTCTTTCGAATATCGTTTCTTACAACAACACGAACACTTAGTCAAGTTACACGTTGATCTGTAGACAGGGTACAATCTGGCATAAATTTTTCGAAAAATAATGAAGCTGCTGATATTGGTTCTTTCAATAAACCGGGTCTACTCCGAAGCAACTACAAATAATGACAAGCTTTGCATAAATCAAGGATACCATTTCAAAAACGAGGAAGATTTGAGAAAACAAATCGCCGAAGAATTCTGCTTACTCAGCCATGGTGAGTAACATCTCCAACTTTATCAAACCTAGTTGAAATCTATGTATTTAATCAAAACGATTCTCTAACAATATTCGCATATAAAAAAATTGGCAAATTTCAGTTGGAAAAAAACTATCCTCATTATTCAACTCCAGCGCATCAAAGAACGAAAACGAACAGCTGAGACAATTATGTGCCTGTGCATTTTATCACGAAAAGCTGCTGAAAGCCAAATCACAAGAACCTATCGTAAAACTGGAACCACCGCCAACCAGAGGACCACAACCAGAAAAACCGATATATGGGGATATCTTGCAGCGCACAACTTTAACTAAAACCGGTTACTCTACTTTTGATTTGTCATATTGGTACTTGCTTGGTTATAAACCGAAAGTACGGATTGCCTATTGTAGTATGGGCACAGATAGCTGTGTTATAGCGAAAGGATTTCAGAAAAAATCAGACACAGAACCGCTTTATAATCTATACGTGGGATTAACTAAGCGAGAAAACTTCAAAGATAAATTGAAATTGAAAGCTGTAATCAACGATGTCTACATGGGAATGTCAACAAATGCGGCGACAGCGCCATCCACTTGAACTTTTGGCTGAGAAATTCCAACAACGAAAGCTAAACATTACAAAAAAATCAGCGATTATTTGTCACCGATTGATTGTTTTCTCTAATAAATTTTTTATTATTTTTTGAGAGAGTATTTTTCACGATTTTCTTCAATTCAAAATATAACAAAGCATTACAGATGAAATTAATGTTTCTTTTTTTAAAAAAATGAGCAAAATCAGAGAATTCCATAAAAGGAAAAAAATACAAATTCGAATTCTTCAAAATTCGTTATCTTCCGAGAGTGAAAAAATCCTCGATAATCCACTAAATTTTCGCAATTCGTTTTTCGAAGGAAAATGGTTCAATTTACCCACCACTGAAAATCAAAATTTCACGAAAAATGCAACGTTCAAATACTGAAAATTGTAATGAAAAACAAGACACTCGTATAAAGGAAAATTTTCCAATCAAAAGTTTGCCACTCGACGACTTACGTTTCTATTCGTCATTTACAAGCCTGATAATAATTTTCAATAATGCGGACTTAATTTTCTAGAAACTTAACGAGCAATGTAACAGACATTCGAAACTCCTTGGCTAAGGACAGTTCCAAAAAAAGAAAGCATCGCTGGTACAAAGACCCTCCATTTGTTAACATCGTGTTCGGTAAGTAAGCAATTATAAGAAAAACATTCGATTTCTTCAGTTGCAATTTGAACGACGAGTTGACAGTTTAACATACGTACCTAATCAGTATTCCTTTGTGTTACCTACGTACATACTATTTTTTGTAGTTTTCTTTTCCACGACGAATATCCACACAGTCAGAGTCTGTTTCTCAAAATTCACCGATCGTCATTCCTCCACCTTTTCATGTTACACGCTGCCCAGACTCTGACTAAATATTTTTCAAAAAATCATGAAATTGCTGACACTGGTACTTTTATCGAACTCGATCTACTACAGTGCAGCGGCCAACAACAACCTTTGCCTAGACCAAAATTACGAACTCGGTGACAATGTAAAATTAGAACAACAACTCTTCAAAGAATATTGTCCATTTAGCCACGGTGAGTGCAAATTGATCCAACTCAAACATATAAAAACCTACTCACGAATTTCATTTTCAGTGGCAAAAAAAATCACCTCATGTTGGCGTTCCAATAAAACGACCGACGAGAATATAAAATTGAAAGAATTATGCGCGTGCGCATTGTACAAAGTAGAACAGACGAAGCCCCCACAAGGACAACGCTCCAGGACATATCAAGAAATTCTTGGAAGAATGAGCATAAGTGACACGAGCTATATTAAATCCAATATTGGGTACTGGTTCTTGTTCAATTACAAGCCCCTATTTCCTTATGTAAGATGTTCATCTGATACAGATAGTTGCGTTATAATGAAAGGATTTAAAAATTATTCGACCACTGCACCAGTGCACAATCTTTACGTTGGAGATTGCGTAACGGGAACAGATAAAAAGAAAAAAGTCGTATTGAAAGGTGTCATCAAAAAAGTCATAGTGGAAGGTTTACAATAAATGCGGCACCAGCACCACACAAGTAATTGAACTGTTAGTTCGATAAGCACAACTTAATAAAAATGATACACCGACTATTTTCATGACATCTTTTCCAAAGAAAATCATCAACAAAAATATCCTGACGATGAAATAATGATGAAGGTTGAAAATTCTGATTTTCCTCACAAGGGAGTTACTTCAACTGGCAGGAAAAATTCTGAATTGGACAGTACCAGATCGAAAGAGCATACACAGATTGTACTCGTATACATCATTAGCCAAAATTTCAAATGCCAAAGTGCACTTCTCGATTTTCGATGAATTTTTTAAAATAAAGAGTCAAAATTGCGAAAAAATCGATTGGAAAGCTGAAATTTGGTACAAATCTCAAATTATTTTGAAATCCCTCGATTGATTAGAACCGATTTCGAACCGTTTCGAGCACTTCTGGAGCCTCTGGCAGATTTTTGAAATTTGAAATTTCCACAATATTTCAACAAATGAAATTGCAAAGCAAAAATTTACTCAATACCTCAATCCCAACTAACTGACTGGATTAAAGATGGCTTAAAGCCGCTCAGGAGCCTCAAGTAACACTTTGTACATCGCAGTTCTTTAGAAAGCCCAAGAAAATCAGTCGAAATTAACTCTACTTAGCACGAAAATCGCAACTGAGGTTCGACAATGACCCATTCGATTGATTACACACCACTTTTCCAAAACTGGTTTTTGCCCTTCGGTACCGTACATTTCTCCAGCGATTTCACGATTGAAAATTTGAATTATTGCTGCGGGCTCCAAAAACAGCTTGACTTGGCATTTCAAAAATAGGTTGCAATTTTTCCAACAAAATGGAACACTGAATTGTGCGAATTCTGAATTGATGAAATCGCAGAAAAAAATATTGGTTTTCGAACCGGTTGAAACCAATTTTGGAAAAATGGCGTGTATTTGGTCAAGAGAGTGACCATAACAAGTATACCTACCAACTACGATCGCACATGTTAATGTTAATTTGGATTGATTTTATGATATCTTTTGGAAAATTGGAATTTTTAAAATGCCGATGAAAGCTCCATGACGACTTGAAACCACCTTCGATTGACTCAGCACATTGAGATCAAAGTATTAAGTAAATTTTAGCATTCGAACTTCATTTTTGATAAAACTTTGTGAAAATTTCAACTTTTAAAAACCTGCTCATTGGAAATATAAATGGATACACATTGAGAGAAAAATGTATAAGTATATGCTTGTTTATTAACACAGAGTGTCTGCAGATATCTGTTGACCGAAAATCACAACTTCAAAAAAAAATACCTACTACATTCCAAAATATTTCAACCCCCTCCCTCTATCCCAAAAGATCAATTTTTGTATTTTTTTTGTGTGGAACTCAAATTCAAATTTCTTTATTTGAGATACATGCGGCAGCATTGCTGCCATCATATCACGTTAAGCATTACATAATTGGAACAAAATTGTTTGAATAATACTATTATTTATATCTATATAGAATACGAATTTCAGATTTTAATTGAATAAAAAGACATGATTAAAACATAAAAAGATGAGGAGTTAAAACTATAACAATTGAGGATGAAATTTTTTCAAAAAATATGAAAGATGGCGAGTTTTTTTTTTCATTTTTTATTATTTTTCGTGTGTGAAAAATCGGATTTGCCACTTTTTTCAATTTTTCACCATCTTTCAAAACAAATTTCTGAAAGTCACTACTATTTCACTACTTTCACTACAGAATTTCAAAATCACTTTCTTGATTTTGAAAAAGAAAAGCGAGGGTATAAGCTTTTGAAAATTGATGTTTCGAAAAGTAAAAACTTGTGTTTTCAAGATTCAAAAATTGTTTAATGAAGAAATTCGCATAAAATCCATTGAAAATGAATTTGGATAAAAAACGATGTTTTAAAAAAATTAAAAAAGGGACTTTTTGGAAGAAAAGTAACTAATAGTGACCTTTTGATGAAAAAAGTAACCAAAAGTGACTGTTCGCGAAATGACCCGCTACAATGCCTGTTTGAAAGGGGGGGAAAAAATACAAATTCGGATTCTTCAAAATTCGTTATCTTCCAAGAGTGAAAAAATCCTCGATAATTTACTGAAATTTTTGGAATTCGTTTTTCGGAGGAATTTCTCCATTATAGAAAACCAAAATTTCATGAAAAATGCAACGTTCTAACACAGAAAACTGTAATGAAAAAACAAGAGATATCACAAAACTTGCCAGCCGAAAGTTTGCCACTCGACTTACGTTTCTATCCGTCATTTACAAGCCTGATTATAATTTTCAATAATGCGGACTTAATTTTCTAGAAACTTAACGAGCAATGTAACAGACATTCGAAACTCCTTGGCTAAGGACAGTTCCAAAAAAAGAAAGCATCGCTGGCACAAAGAATCTCCAAACTTGTTAACATCGTGTTCGGTAAGAAAGCAATTAAGAAAAACATTTGATTTCTTCACATGTAATCCGAACGACGAGTTGACAGTTTAACATATGTACCTAATCAGTATTTCTTTGTGTTATCAGCGTAGGTATTATTTTTTCAAATTTTCTTCTCTACGACGAACATCGACACACTCAGAGTAGTCACTTATATAATCGTTCCTCAAAATTCATCAACTGTCATTTCTCGAAATTCTCAAGTTACACGCGCTGTCCAAACTCTTGACTAATTTTTTCAAAAATCATGAAGTTGCTGATACTGGTACTTTTATTGATCTCGATCTACTCCAGGGCTACGGCCCAAGACAACCTTTGCCAAAACCAAAACTACGAACTCGGCAACCAGCAAGATTTAGATACACAACTCGACGGCGAATATTGTCCAATTGCCCACGGTGAGTGCGAATTGATTCTACACAACTTAAACTGTCACTGTCTGCGGTAAAATGCGATGCAAATACTCACGAATTTAATTTTCAGCGACAAAAAAAATTACCTCATTGTGGCGTTCCAGTAAAGCGACCAACGAAGACACAAAATTGAAAGAATTATGCGCGTGCGCATTGTACAAAGTAGAAAAGGCGATGTTCACAAAAGGACAAACAACCCCCAGGACATACCAAGAAATTTTAGAAAAAACAAGCGTGACTGGAACGAGCTATGTTAGATCCAGTACTGCGTACTGGTTCATGTTCAATTACAAGCCCCTATTTCCTTACGCAAGCTGTTCATCTGATACAGACAGTTGCGTTATTGTGAAAGGATTCAAAAATCTATCGACCACTGCGCCAGTGTACAACCTTTACGTTGGAAAACACGTAACGAAAGCAGATAACACGAAAAAACTCGTATTGAAAGGTGTCATCAAAGAAGTCAAAGTAGATGTATTACAATAAATGCGGCACCAGCACCACACAGACAAGTACCTAATTCAACTGTTCGTTTATAAGTAGGTATAACTTAATAAAAATGATGCATCGACTATTTTCATGACTTTTTTTCCGAAGAAAATCCTCTTACTTAAGACTCGAAAAGTGATTTAAAATTCGCTCCCCTTCGAATTTATAGCATTTTTCAAGACAGCACGTTATTTGGATGCCTGTAGGTCCACCCCCCTTGAAGTTACAAAAATGATCGATAGGTCATTTGAAAGGAAATTTGATGCAGATTCTTTTATAACTAAACTATTTTTGAGCTCCAGGCAATATTTGATGAAATAATCTTCAAAAACCGAAATTGGGGGGCTCAGATCCACAATAAAAGAGGACGCACCCGGACACCTCAGATCCTTACTAAGGACGTCAAAAGGGACCTGTATGTCTATGCATACCAATTTTCAGCTTGCTACCTTAAAATTCCCTATGACCCCTATTTTCGAGCTAATTCTCCTGGACTAATATTGTAACGATGAGATAATGATGAAGGTTGAGAATTCTGCTATTCCTCACAAGGGAATTCCAACTGGCAGAAAAAATTTTGAACCGAACAATGCCAGATCGAAAGATCATACACGTGTTCTTATCGTATACATCACTAGCCAAAATTTCAGATGCTGAAGTGCATTTCTCGATATTCGGTGAATTTTTGAAAATAAACAGTCAAAAATGCGAAAAAATTGAAATTTCACCAAATTTACTTAGGAAGCTGAAATTTTGTACACATCCTACTTTCCAATCCCTCAATCGATTAGAACCAGCTTCGAATAGTTTCAAGCACTTCTAAAGCCTTCAACAGATTTTTGAAAGTTGAAATTTCCACAAATTCCAACACGCTGATTCGATTACAGGGGGTTTAAAACTACTTCGGAGTTTCAAGTGACACTTGTTTTTTCAGAAAGCACCATAAAATCTGTCGAAATCACGAAAATTGCAACTGAGGCTCGTTAATGACCCACTTGGTCGATAACACGTCACTTTTCCAAAATTGGGTTTTGCCCTTCGGTACCGTACATTTTTCCAGCGATTTCATAATTAAAATTTTCAATTATTGCTGCGGGCTCCAAAACAGCTTGACGTGAGCTTGTCAAAAATAGGTTGCGATTTGCCCAACAAAAGGGAACACTGAATTTTCACAATTTTGAAATTTTGAAATCGCCAAAAAACGTTGGTTTCGAACTGGCTGAACTCAATTTTAGAAAAACGGCGTGTAGTCGGTCAAAAGAGTCACTATAACGTGCACCAAACGCGATCACACTTCCTGAAGTTTTTTTTTCTCGTTTTGGAACTGTTTTGAGAATACAATTTTTTCAAAAAATATGAAACATGGAGGATTTTTTTGTTCATTTTTAGCAGTGATTTTTATACATATTTTTCATGTGTGGAAAATCGGATTTACCTCTTTTTTCCATTTTTCACCGTTACATAAGCAAGAAAAATCCAAAGATAAATTGAAATTACAAGCTACCATCACAGATGTCTATATGGGAATGCAAACAAATGCAGCGAGAGCGCCATCTAGTTGAACTTTCGTCTCAGAAAAATTACAATACGTAGAATGCAACGAAAGCAAAACACAACAAAAAAAAATCATCGATTATTCGTCAAACACCGATTTATTATAATCTCTAATGAATTTTTATTGATTTTTGAGGGAGAGTTTTTCATGATTTTCTTCAATTCAAAAACAGATAGCAAAAGCATTGCAGATAAAATTGATGTTTCTTTGAAAAAATTTAGCGAAATCAGAGAATTCTTTGAAAGGAAAAAAAAATACAAATTCGGATTCTTCAAAATTCGTTATCTTCTACTAATAAGAGTGAAAAAATCCTCGATAATTTACTTAAATTTTCACAATTCGTTTTTCGAAGAAAAATGGTTCAATTTACCGAGCATTGAAAATTATAATTTTACGGAAAATGCAACGTTCAAACACAGAAAATTCGACTCACGTTTCCATTCGTCATTTACAAGCCCGATTATATGAAATTTTCAATAATGCAGAATTAATTTTCTAAAAACTTTACGAGCAATGCAACAGACCTTCGAAACTCCTTGACTAAGGACTGCAGTTCCAAAAACGAAAGTATCGCTCGCACAAAGGCTCCAAATTTGTTAACATCGTGTTCGGTAAGTAAGCAATTACATATAAGAAAAACATTTGATTTCTTCAGCTGCAATTTTAACGACGAGTTGGCTGTCTAACATATGTACCTAATCAGTATTTCTTTGTGTTACCTGCGTATTATTTTTTCAAATTTTCTTTTCTACGACGAACATCGACACACTCAAAGTAGTCAGCTATAATCGTTCCTCAAAATTCATCAACAGTCATTTCTCGTAACTTCTCAAGTAACACGCTGTGTAGACTCTTGGCTGAAATATTTTTCCAAAAATCATGAAGTTGCCGATACTGGTACTTTTATTGAACTCGATCTACTTCAGTGCAACGGCCAACGACAACCTATGCCTAAACCAAAACTACGAACTCGTTCCAAAGCTAGAATTAGAACAACAACTCTACAAAGAATATTGTCCATTTGGCCACGGTGAGTCCAAGTTGATTCTAACCAACTCAAACATACAATACGTACTCACGAATTTCATTTTCAGCCGCAAAAAAAATTACCTCATGGTGGCGTTCCAATAAAACGGCCGACGAAAATGCAAAATTGAAAGAATTATGCGCGTGCGCATTGTACAAAGTAGAACGGGCGATGTTCACAAAAGGACAAAGGATCCCCAGGACATATCAAGAAATTTTAGAAAAAACAAGCGTGACTGGAACGAGCTTTCTTGAATCCGATATTTCGTACTGGTTCTTGTTCAATTACAAACCTCTATTTCCTTATGCAAATTGTTCATCTGATACAAATAGTTGCGTTATTGTGAAAGGATTTAAAAATCATTCGACCACTGCGCCAGTGCACAATCTTTATGTCGGAAATTTAGTGACGAAAGTAGATTACAGGAAACTAATAGTATTGAAAGGTATCATCAAGGCGGTCAAAATGGAAGTTTTCCAATAAATCCGGCACCAGCACCACACAAGTAATTGAACTGTTTTATAAACATAACTTAATAAAAATGATACATCGACTATTTTCGTGACTACTTTTGCAAAGAAATCAAAAAAAATAAATAAAAGATGTTATTGCACATCACTTTTTCAAAATAGGTGTTTGCCTTTCGAAACCGTACATTTTTCCTGCACCGATTTCATAATTTCAATTGTTGCCGGAGGCTCTGAAATAGCCTGGCATGGCTTCGCTTGATTTGACTTGACTTGTAAAAAATAGGTTGCAATTTGTCCAACAAATGGGAACACTGAATTTTTCAAATTTGGAATTTATTAAATCCCAGCTGAAAACATTAGTTTTGAACCGGCTGAAACAAATTTGTGGGAAAAATGGCGTGTAGTCGGTCAAAAGAGTCACTATAACGAGCATCAATCGCGATCACACATACTGATGAAGTTGATTTGGACAGATTTTATGAAATTATTTGGAAAACTGGAATTTCTAAAATGCTGATTAAGCTCCAGAACGACTTGAAACCATTTTCGAAGGACTCAGCACATTGAAATCAATGGTATTAATCCTGATAAAACTTTTGTGAAAATTTCAACTTTCAAAAATCTGTTGGAGGCTCCATAATCATTGGAAATATAGTAATTAAATGGATAGACATTGAGAGAAATACTTATATGCTTGTTTGTTTATTATCACAAGGTGTTTGCAGGAATTTATTGACCGAAAATCACCACTTTTTCACTATACCTACCTTTAAAAATAATACTACTTTCCAAAATATTTCAGCCCCGCCCCCTCCTACCAGATCAATTTTCTCAAGGATAAAATTTTATCAATAAATATGAAAGATGGAGGATTTTTTTCCATTTTATTTTAGCAGTGATTTTTATACTCGGATTTTCCAACTTTTTTTTCATTTTTTACTACCTTTTAAGAAAAATTGCTGAGAATCACTACCTTTTCACTACTTTGAAAAAATACTACCTTTCAAAATATTTCAACCCCCCCTCCCTCCCCCCTTTTAGATCTATTCTTCAATATTTTTTTTGGTTTGTAACTGTTATGAGAATGAAACATTTTCATGAGTACTTATTATTAAGTATTCCCAACTTCTTAACAATTATTGTCAGTTTACAAAAGCTCAATAAAATTGTCTTTTGAGCTTTACTAAACAGAAAATTGCACCAGACCACAAGCCAATAAACCGACAACATTTTCTACCACTTCATCAACACTGAAACAGCCAAAGACCTCCATCAACGGCTGTTCATCGACCACCACCTCTCATCACTCCCTTCGCTATTCCATCCAGAAGTCTTCCTCATATACAAGCGCAAAAAAAATTCACACGACTCGACTGACTCTTCGCTAAAATGAAAAAACTCCCTGTAAAAATGACAACGAATCGCATTTACTGGTATATTTGCGATCGTGTAAACGGAAATCACACACCATGAGGAAACATTAATAGTTCGTATATACAGGTTACACCACCTTTACCTTTACATACTCTCATATCAAACCGGATCCATTTTTTCGCCACGCCATCGCCATTCGCCACCTCCGTCGACGGTTACGAAATCCTCATCACGTCGCTTCAAGTCTCAAACAAAAGCAACGAGAATGAAAAAAAAATCTCGAGAAAAAATTTTGGCTCGTGAGTCTCCCACTCTGTCATCGTCATTCCTCGTTATTAGTTCCACATTTGGGCAATTAGGTATTTATTGTAATTCAGCCAATTTTTGTAGCCTTTATAGTCAAAATACACCTTCGACTAGTAAATATTCCTCTTATGGGTTACAAACATGATAAAAAAGATAAGCTACATGCGGGTCACAGGTACGAGTATAGAAGCTTCTCGCCTCGAGAACCGCGAACGTGCGAGCATATCGAGGGGAAAACAGCTGATAAAAAAGGTAACTTCAAAACACTACCTAGGTAAAAGAGAAAGACACAGAGAGAGAGAGAGAGAAAGAAACGTAGACGTGTGTACGTTCAGGTGTTTTGTATTTTTACAACTCTTTGGCGCAGCAGTCTGCATATCCTTTGTTTGGATATAAAAATAGCTCATGTGTACGCCTTCGTTGTCCAAATCATCGCGACTCGTTCGATTAATAAATTAGAGACAAGACTGAAACGAAAATTATGATGGTACTAACCTGAATTTTTCACTGATAGCGATTCCCCTCTATACAATACGAGTATAGTACGTATATCCATTAACTTCTTCACCCATAAACGTACCAAAAAAAAAAAAAAATACACCAGCCAAAAACCCTACCAAGTATCAACCCAATGCAAAGGATTAGAATTACGCACGACTACGTACCTAACTAACCAATTACCAAAATAATGATGAATATGCATCAGCAGGTGAATTCGTAGAGAATGAACGAGTACCACGTGAACTTCCTTATCTGAACGTCGACGACATCGCTCGACGTCGTTCATAAAAATCATTTCGAATACTCGTAGTACCAGAGATGACGATTACGGTCACATGCAGTCATCAAAATCGTAATAGTATCCCATCCCATCAAGTGTTATATAATCAGATGGTGGATACAAATTGATAAAAAAATTAAAAGGAGCTGGTATGAAAAATTAGCCAAGAACCAAGCTTATTAAAATTATTCGGTGACACTTCAACATTTCATTAGCTTTCCTCGACATCATCTCCAATCAAAAACAGACTTCAATCGTTTTGAATGAATTTCAGATCAAAAAATCCACTTTTGGAGAATCTCAGTTTCCAAGAATCTATATTTTGTTATTTTATGGCCCGTTTTCGCAGACTTAGTTTCTCTAAAAATGATCAAATTGTATCTAAAAAGCACGCGGAGAGATTCAATTAATCATTCTTTTCACATTTCGAAGATTCAAATCGACGTAACATTGATGATTTGTCGTGCATTGATTTTTCTTTTGTTTTTCACTCCAGCCAAACCTTGCTCGAAACTGAAATGGTAAGATTATATCAGGGCCATCCTAGTAAATGAAGTAAGTAGCCTTCTAATACCAAATACATTTTCTTAAATTTTTCCTCCTCACTGTCCTCAAAAGTCAAAACTGAACTACGCCAGACACTCGATAAGACACCCTGTAGCAGGAAACACAAGCCCAAAACCCCTTGAAAATCTACGTTTACGTCTGTACGTCGTCGTCGACTCAGATTACGACAATTTTATACGTAAAATTATATCGTCGCAATAAAAGATATTAAATTGTTGTCGTCGTTTTCGCCACTTTAAAACGATACCATACACACCATCACACCACCAAGTAAGTACGCTAAGGCAGGTAAGTGTATCTATCAACCCATCTAAACACCGTCTATATGGTATTTGGGCTTCATTTATGACTCAAGTCCCCCCATTTCAACCTATTCCAGCAGCAAAGACTGCTATTCTGTAGCACCTTACCTCTTCTTATATTAAGTACTCGTGGGCACCTCGTATCATAAGCGTACGTAGTAGGCCGAGTTCGAGAGTACTACGTATTTTCTTCTTCGCACTCATACCCGCGCGTTTTCATTTACGACCATCGTAAAACATTCTCCCAAATTTATTACACTCGCTGAAATGTTGCAAAAGTACGTACTTACGAATTAGCCTCTCTCGTCGTCGCCTCCACCACTGCTAATCTCGTTGATATCATACCCATAATATTATATGGTTTGATTCCAGCATATATACATTATAGTACCATAAGTGTACCACCACAATCCAAAACTAGGTATAATACTTGCGATTATATAGGTATGTACATGGACTTGGGTATATGTACTGATTTCGTGAACGTGCGTAATATTTCAAATTAATGACCGGTTCTTGATTATTTCACCATTTTTCACTTACCTGCAAAACAAAATGTAAAATACTTGTTAGATTAATTCGTCAAATTATGTATGTACAATACGAAAATAGTCAAGTTATTGGGTAAAATAGCTGTCAAAATCAATTTCGAGGTGCTCGAAGAATTGGCGAGATTCAATATTGTTGAATCAGTAGCATAAATTATTTCAATCACTTCTACCATCACGATCAATCGATCATATTCAAGAAAACTATCAAAATTGAATAAAAATCTTGCACGAGGATTATTCGATGCAAAAGTTCACGCCAAAAAATCCGTGGGAAATCAAAGTAAATTACTGGAGAATTACGACAAATAAAGTGAAAATTGCCGAATAAAATAAGAAAAAAAATAGAAAATCAGCGGAGGAAAAATATCACTAAAATTGATGATAGATCATAAAATTATCGAGAATCACTAAAAGAATCGACGAATAAATTACTGTAAATTAGTGACAATAATAATTATCACTAAGATTGATGATGAATCATCACAAGAATTAGCGAGAATACTTAATCATTACTAAAATACGTGAAAACCACTTTTAAAAACTTGGTGAATAAATCACTTCAGGATTGTCATAAAATTACCAAATTAGTGCAAACCATAAAAAAGTAAAAATCAGTAAGCACTGGTCAACCCCCCCCCCCAAAAAAAATATTGAAAAAATCACTAAAACTTGGAAAAAATTAACGAATTATCCACATTCATCGCAAACCAGTGATAAAATCACTAAAAATCAGTCTGATTTAGTACTAGTGAGACAGTTGGGATAATCTCCCAATCCAAAATTAGTGAAAAAGTGGGAAAATGGTTGAGACAAATTAAAAAATATAATCCACTGAAGATTTTACCGCATTCGGGATTCATAATTTTGGGTATTTATAATTCAGCATTTTGGCATTCGGGATCATAAAACAGCACAAAAAAGTCATTCGGGAAAATTAATTCGAAATTTTTGGCAGTCGGGCAAAAACATATTCGGGGGAATCGATTCGGGGAAGTGAGCCGGAATTTATTGCCATCGATAACTATTAACAAGCCATCAGCAATTCGCTGATTGCAAGATAGTTTTTGCATATTGGTTGCTAAGGTAAGTTCGCTTTTATAATATCAACTTGAAGCTGATTCATTTCTCGATCTTTTTTATAATTTATAACGTAGAATGCATCTACTACCTAATTTTATTAAAATGAAGCCGAATAAATTTTTCGTAAATTAGAACATTCAACTTATTAACTTCTGATGGCATAATCAACATGTGATCTCACTTTAGACATTAACATAGCATCAATTAAAAAACTTGATTTTTCTGATTTTTCAGTTCCACGTCTTGTGGATAGAACGATGTCTGATTTTTATAAAATTGAAATCAAAAAATAATTCATTGTACCATTTAAAAACTGCTCGGAAATTTTTTTATGAATCCTGTCTCAAAATTTCAAATCATCATTGACGAAAACAACTGCAGGTAATTTTTTCGAATTTGGCGCCAAAATATTATTTCTTAGCATTATAAAAATACTACTCGTTAATTGGTCATCTTTATTGGAGAGAGTAATGGAAAATTAGAGAGGAAAAAAATCACAAAAAAGTAGCAAGAACAGCCACAAAAATTAGTGAAAATGATCATTAAAAATTCAAGTTAGTGAAAATCTACGAAGTCGTTGAACGATAAATCACCACAACAAAGTGATAAAATCATTAAAAATCAGTAGAAATCGGCAAAAAACTAGGGAAAAGCTCTGAAATTAGAGGGAAATTACTAAAACTGGCGGGAAAAAAATCATTCAAGATTAGTAAAATTGGTGAAAACTGATACTAAAATTAAGAATGATCAATGAAATTTCTGAAAAAAAATCGCCTCATTCATGAACAAATCATCACAAAATAATGAGTCAAATATCGCAAAAATTCAGAGGAAGAAATCACTAAAAAATCTAGTAAGAAACAATTACAAACTAAATACAAAGAAAATCTTCAAACTAAGCGAGAAAATTACTCAAAATCTGAAGTAGAACAATTAGTCAAATTGGCGATAAAATAATATCAATAGTAAAAGAATCACCGAAATTGTTGAAGAAATTGCCACCAAATTTGTATTAAGACTAATAACTTTGATTATTTTCATTATAAAAAACCAAATTTTTCATCTTTAGCATTCAACTTAAACATGAAGAAAACATATTTTGCATGCTGAAAAAATTAAAATTGATTATTTTCATTGTACATAAAACACAAAATTTTTGAAAATTCGCATCATTATTTTTGAAAATTCACATCATTAACATTCAACCTAAACATGAAATTTAAATTTGAATTTTTTCAAGTGATTTTTGCTCATAAGGTATGACTTTTGAATGTCCTATAGTGGCCAATGAAAAACACGTTATGCACAACAAACAAATTTTTACTCACTAAATCAGAAGTAAGTAATTCTATTTTTTCGATTTCATGAGCGATAATGACGACATTACCGCGTGCATTGAATTCAATCGAATTCAAAGTTTGTTTGTTTTTTTATCATTTGTTTGGCAGTGGAATTTTACCAACTGGTCAATTATTTATTTTACGAGTACTTTTTCAGCAAAATTGCAAAAATTCATCGATTTCTTTCTCTAATCACTCATTTAACGCTTTCAGAACCCATTCATAGAATTAGAACACTTCCACCTTTCCTAGCACATGAAAGCTCTCCTCTTCAGCATTTTACATAAACTTTCAAACACATCGCAATCACACTCTCAAACCAAGTACAATAGTGTTATTCATTTTTATTTCGCCTACCTTCCGATCCATTAAGTTGGTTGGTTTGCCAATCGGTATAAAACTCACATTATCGAGTAGGTATTCGTATTATTATTGCAGTACATACAGATACAGAACCAGAACAGGTACAAGTACAGGTACACATATCGCGCGCAAGCCGTAACGTCTTATACCATCCAAAATCATCATTAACACCAGACACATACACTCGAGTCGATTTATAATTACGTCCGAAAACGGTGCTAATACATCTGCTCGTATAATCATTTTACCGGTACACATCAATTCGTTCTACATGGTTATGCGTATGGAACCAGCCTAAAGCCAGAAGCACTCAACAGGTGAACATGGTCGTCGTCGCAGTCATCGCTGTTCAAATTCATCCGCCAGCATGTGCCTGTGCCTGAGCCTGCTTTTTTATCTACAAACCACCGAAACGTTGGTACTTTCGAGTTGAGATAGTCTTATTTTATCAAACAATAACATTTTGGCTATTGCAAGTGAGATCGAAGGTATTGCACGGAGGTACATTAGAATTAAAGTTCAATCCAGCATGATTATGATATCGTGTACGAGTAAATACCTACCTAAATTACTACCGAATACACTAAGACAAGACAATAACGTGCCATCAACACTTTTGACCTGTTGCTCTTGCAGGCAAACAATACCATATGAATTTTAATAGCGATATGGTACAATACATCACGTATCAATATCTACCATTTCCTAACTTACCGGGTGTCCTAGAATAAGGGGGTTTGATATGCCAAAATGGGAAAAAAATTTCCACAAGACAAAATTGAAAAATTAAATGACAATCGAAAAAATGTGCCTATGAGTTACTTCTAAATGTAAAATGAAAGATTCTCTCGTGTTTCATTGAAACAATCACTCAAACGCTCATTTTTTAAATGATTATTCAATTTTCTAATTTTCAAGCAGGAAATTTTCTTTACTTTTTGACAACATCAAAATCCCTTATTCTTGGACACCTGGTAGAACTTCTACACCGATTGAAAAACAGATATTTCGAAGCAATAATGTATGCACTCACTTGAAAAACTGAATGCAAAAGAATCTCTGCTTATAATTTTTGAGCAGCTAAAATTATGATTGCAATTTTTGAAGGGTATGTGACTTATTTCCACCAAAATACGATGAAGAGCTGCTTGTGCACGTGTACCTTGAGAACAAAGCCTCTTTGAAGAAAACTGACGAGACTCCACAGTGGTGAACAGTACATACAAATTACAATCTACAGAAAAATGGTAATGCACAAAATTGTAAAGGATGAAATTTTCTTTTCAATAGACTCGATCAGTCTTTTTCTCAAAATACACACGTAAGCAACCCTTCGTCGTTTTTTGACGTAAAGGTCAAACTTCTGATCTACTTTTTGTACAATTTTCCAACGGCCTTGAATAAATGTGAATATTGAATTTTGTGCTGCTTTGAAATTTGAATTACATATTTTGAGAAATTTATTACTTATTTAGCTCTTTGAGTATGAATATTATGGAGAGCTAAAAATGCAGATTCCGTGGAGGTATAAAAGAACCCAAATTGCTATGGAGACAATTTCGTGGAGTAAAAAATGGTTTTGATGAATTTCGAAGGAGACCCATGCTTTCCCTTGACCATTTTCACACATATAAAATTCAATTATTCACTTTACTGAACCAGGTCAGTGGTTCAGTCAGAGATGACCCGAGTTTGATCGCAAATGACTCGCAGACTCGGAGTCGACTCACAACACGACTTCAAGTTTGATTTTGTTGATGACTTGCATATCATAGACTTTTGAGTCTTCATTTTAGGAGAATTCACATTTGCGAGTCTTTATTTGTGACTTCGAGTTTTCAAAATACCGACTTACATATTTCCTACTTATTGTTTTTTTTTTTTTTTTAATTCAAGAGCTTCAGTTCAAACTGAGAAGTTCATTCTTGAAAATCAGAATATAGCTTCAAACCAGAAATAGAACCATTTTTTTAAAAAAAATATTGTAAGTAAGTCCCAACTCTTCGCATTTTAAATTAAAATTAGAGAAATATCACTTTTCTTCAAAACGTTGATTATTCTTTTCATCTATGTATAACGCAACAATGAACTACACGAGTTTCATTTTACAGCATTCATATTCATTTTTAAATTTCCACCAATATGAAAAAAAAATTCACAGTCCACCGACTAGTTTTCATATCATTTCAGCATTAAAAAACTAACGAATGAACTACTACGAAACCTTTTCCCAAACATGCGAATCCTTTCGTTAAATAAATTATTCGTAAATGTAAGTAACAATTCACACTTCAACTGACAGTTTTGATTCGTTTTCCACTAAAATTCAAATAAAGACTTGGTTATAAAAGCAGATAATTATTCAGCAAGTACAAAAGGGAAAAAATCATTTTTGTACTTTCAAAATGATACAATCCTGTTTTTTTGTCACTAAAACCGTTACATTTTGTTTGTTTTATAAAATTTAGAACAGTCGTCAAATTCTATAGCTAGCTGAATTTTAAAATACATACGGAAAAAGGAGGGAAAGTTGATGAAAATTTTCAACGAAATTTTGTCACCGGAAAATGCTTTCAATTCTCTCCTTCCGCAATTTATCTTCAGAACCCTAAGAGGAAAATTTTAACCCTCCATCAGGCGCAAGCAATTCCCTATAACATATAAAATGGCTAATTTATTCTTTGGAGTAAGCAATCTTTTATTTAGAACCCAAAAATCTTAGCGTTTCTAATCAATTGATTTAGAGATGAAACTCTCTGCGCACCTTAGTCCCCACATTCCGATTCCATAATGATTTGCTTCAGTCTGCTCAAAATTGTGACCTTCATTTTCTATTCTTATCGGCTAAAAGGTGAACTCAATGTCATCATGTTCTTAATATTGCCTCATGTGCTCCCTCATCTCGATCAATAATTTCAAACTTCTTAACACTAATCTAAAAATAATGTAAGAAAATTTGAGTCTTGCTGATGGCTCCAAAAAATTCAGCTGAAATATAAATATTGAAGTTTTGTTTTTAAAAGGTTGACTTGGAGGTTATATTTTCATGGATTCAATTAAAAATTTGCTTCGTTGAATAGGGAACTTTTTGAACACCCACTCTCCGAATTGAGCTAAACCAAACTAGAGCGAAAGAGCACGTTCTTGAAGCCCTACGAAACCAAAATTTCAAGTGCTCCACTTCATTTTAGATTAAATTTTTTTTTTTTCAATTTACAAAAGCTGTTTCAAGGGCGATATTATATTTATATTCAAGTTCCACACATGCATCAAAAACTTTCAGTTTCAGTATCATTCTGGAGCCCCCAGCGACTTTTCCATTTCCTCCAGAAATTTCAAATCGTTCTGGAAGGGCCAAAAACGAACTTTGGCACTTTCAATTATGATCGATGCTGAATCGGGCACCCTTTCGGCTTTTTCAATTGGTTACCGCAAAATTCCGGAGGGTAAATTCAAAAGTGAATTTTTGACCTATTCGTGAATTCCAAAAAAGTTGAAAAATCAAATCTTCAAAGAAGGTATACAACGAGCGGATCATTTGACAAGATATCAACCGGTGTGTCCACAAGATCACCCGGCTCAAAAACAACCGCAATTTGACCTATTCGGAGCCTCCAGTGAGTTTTCAAATATCTCTAGAAATAATTTCAAATTGATCTGGAAGGCCCAAAAACCAACTTTAGAAAGCAAATTACAATTTCTTCATCAAATTACTGACAAAATAAACCCAATTCAAAGCGATTGACGTGATTTTTTTCATATTTTCCGGAATTTACGAATTGGTCAAAAATTCACACATGTCCTCACCTTCCAGGAATTTTAAGGTTATCATCTGAAATAGTCGTGAGAGTACCCAATAAGCACTGAACAAAGTTTATAGTTGCTGAAGTTCATTTTTGACCCTTCCAGAGAAGGATTTGAAATTTCTGGAAAAAATCACAAAATCGCTGGAGGCTCCAGAATGCCCAAAAACTGGTAATTGTTGATATGCGGGAGTTGAATTGAAGAAATTATGTACATTGGTTAATTTAGCTCCACAAATTTCATATTTCATAAAAAAGTTTGAAAATCGCCTTTGAACTAGCTTTTCTGGATTTTTCACCTTTTCAAAAATTCGCCAAAAATTCAAAAATGAACGTTGACACCTGAACTTTTGGCTACAGGGGTTCAAGGACATGATTTTTGATCTAGCTTGGTTTCGTTCAAATTGGAGAGTGTGAGTTCAAAAGATCCCCAGATGAAAAATTGGAAACAGCATTGTTTGATAATATGGGTGTATGAAGCAAGGAAAAGGAGAGTAAGTAATCAACTTCAAATTTGATCTTTCATTCGATTTTTTCAACAGCCCATTTCGAACCATCTGTAAAGCATCGCCAATCTGAGTTAAGACTTAAGTTCGAAACTATCCATAAACGAAAAACAGAACCACAAAAACTACCAAGACCCACAAAATAGAGACTCAAAGCACAGACATTGTCGACAACGACGACGACGACAGTAAACGCTGCACAAGCACAGCATCATCTATTGAAAAGACCTATCCACCGGTGCGCGGATGGTTGCAAGTGCATTCACCTCTTTGGTTTCGTGTTGGCACAGCATCTTACAAAAGTTTCTTTCTCCGCACTTTTAGAGTAATTTCCATGACGACGTTCATCCGGTTGCACACCATAGTGAGATTCCCTCGGCCGCAGATTGGCTAGAAATTCGTTCCGGTATAGTTCGATGGTTCATTCAAGCAGAAACAGTATATATATAAGAAGAAATAAAAATAACCGATAATAACGGACAGATAAGATAAAATAAAGCCAGTGAACGAGAGCGAGAGAGACAGACAAGAGAGGTGTGTGAGGGGGTAAAAAAATCCCGAGAAAAAGAAAAAAGAAAAGCATAAAAAAACGCGCATCTTTCGGAGCGAGCGATACTTTTGTCATCGATCGACTTCCTCCGGTACCACTTCCCTTCTCCGGCCATCCGCGTCCATCTCCTCCGCATGCTCAGGCTTTTCCACCGTTCTCATAAAAATCGGTTCTTTGATGTTTTTCCTGCAATCCGCGCATCATTAATATACCGTGCCGTAATCATCGTCGTCATCCTCGTTGTCGTACCAGAAAAAATAAAATAAAATAAAAAAAAAAGACAATGATTTACACTTTTTTTTCTCTCTACCGGTTCCACACAACACCGAAACTCTCAGAGGCAAGAGGGCAACCCGGCGCAGAGGCGAGTGTCATGCGCAACCAAGCACATCCCCGGCGGCCTGCTCGAGCCCCCCCAAGAGGAAGCCGAGACGAACGAACCAACGCACCACGGTTCGTTATACCGTAACAGCCAAGCTCGCTGTGCCCCTTCTACAACTTGCAGTGTACTTCGCCACCATCGTTGTACCTTGCTTGTACATAGGTACGTACGTACATACACCAGGTACACACAGGTACACGTACATAGCCCCCACCATTGGATGGCGAGCCCCCCCAAAACTTTATTGTTGTACAGCGAACGCCAGAAAGAAAAAACCTAATGTCGAGGGAAAGATACATCAGGCTGGATAACTTGGCGTTATTACCATCCAAGTAGTCTTCGATCGAGGCTGCATACGGATGTGCCTAACACCTGTCTATGCCGTCGTCATCGTCCATTCTACTAAGTATAGCAGTTCTTGTTGATGGTGTTATCGTTGTTGTTGTTTTTTTATTCATCGGTTAACGAGTATCGTTTGTACCGGCTGTCTGGCGTAGTGTCTGTTTTTTTTCCTTCTTTCTTTCTTTTTAAAGCACACCTATCGTCGTATTTTATATTTGTAATATTTTTTCAACTTTTTAAAACAGTGTTCTTCATAATGCAGGTATTAGCGGTACCTGTTGCCGGCGCGCGCGCTGTTCTCGTATTTCGCGAGCTCGTTTAATGTGTATTTTATCGCATATAACGACCAGTACTCGAATTAATTTCCAGTATTATTTTCAATTCATACGCCACAACGTACGCGATAACGTAACGTAAAGTTGAAAAAATTTCAAATTTTTTAATTCTTTCGCGTGTTTTTTTCGTGTTTTTCGTCGAATTTATGGTGTCATCATCATCGTCATCATCGTCATCAAATTTGGAAACATCTCGATCCTGTCAACATCACGTATTAGCGAACTTCTCGTCAATGGCACTGGAAGAATTCACGGAATTTAGTTTCAATAGCCGTGATTCTCTCAGGCCATTGGCGGTGGTTCGCATATCACCACATGTCGCGAGTTGGCTCGCTGTCACATTCACGAATCCATCAACAACCAGAGGTGAAGATGATCTTGTCTCTATTCTCGAGAGCCATATGATCTACGTGCATACGAGAGTCTCGGTGTCTTCAACACAGTAATACAAACACACACACACACACACACATAAACGTGCAACCGCATCTTCTTTTCTACAATGGATAATTCTTCTATCGTTGTTGTAAAAACCCATTTATTACGTAGACTATACCCTCTTTCACGCTTATTTTTTTCCATCAGCAACCCAGTGTAACGCTTTATTATACATTAAGTTTATTCTATGGCTTTTGTGTATCGTGGCCTGGGGCAGTTCGAAGGAAATGAGGCGAGATGATGATAGAAAGGTGTCGAAATTGAACCAAAAGTGTGAAATTTTTCCTAGAAAAGAGACTGACAACGTTTTGAAGTTGAGAATTTGTATTCAAGTCAAGTTGGATAGCAGGAGAAGGTATGCTTTTGAGAAATTAGCACATTTATCATCGAATTAAACCAACTAAAATTGGTTTAAAGCCAAAATAAATATTCAATTCGGCCCAAGATGACTCTCAGTAGATCAAATTGACATTCAATTAGTCAAATTCGGGTTTAGTTGAACGAATGTACAGTCAACGAAAGAAAGCGTTTTCACAAGCCCGTCACTTGGAATTTTACCGCGACAGCGTCGTGGAAACTAACCCATCGTTGACGGGCGATGAGCCCACGACGATGTCGTGGAAAGCAACTAGTTGGTGACGGGCGATGCGTGCCTTCTTCCGTTGACATTGCTGCAGTTGATCAATGTAGCTTTTTAGTGGATCAATTTGGCATTCAGTAGATCAGGTTGGCTTTTTGATGAGTCAATTTGGACCTTTGATTGGAAAACTTTGACTTTGAGCGAGGAAACTTGGAAAAATTGTCTCTCTAGTTGGGACATCGTGTTTGCAGAAGATTTTCGTTTTCATGTTCCACCATTTTCTAGTCTCTCAATTCCTCTATCGAAGGATCTCCTTTGAAATACACTCGTAATTTTGTTCAAAATCGAGCCCAAAATCTCATCAAGACATTTCAAATTGTTTTCATTCCCCATACCCCCCTCAACTTTCATTTTCAGTTTCTTTGAAAACAACAGCCGCAAAAAATGAAATTGTTATTCGTCCTAGACTCTTTTTTACACGGTAAGTTCTTTTTCCCCTCTTCAACAATGAAGTGTGTACTTCATCTTCGACATTTTCCCCATCGAGCTTCGTACGATATGATTTTTCAACGCAACAATTTCCAAGCTTATTTGTCTTTCTCCTTTTGATACGCTATCGCGTTATTTTTTTTTTCGTTTTCGCACCCTCGGGATTATCTCGATAAAGAGTCGACGACGACGACGACGACGACGACGGTTGACTACGACTATGGGTTTTTTTCCTCATTCTCTTGTTGCTCGCGTGTACTCGTATAAGGCCTACAGGTTGCTTTTTAATGGAAGTTTGGCATGGTAGTAAGGTGGTGTGTTCTTCAACAGGTGAACTTTGTGTTCGAGTGGGTAGGATACGAGTAGGTACATGAAAATGTGCAACTTGTGCTGTTGGTGAACTGGGAAGTGAGCAATCTTGCCTGCGTTTTCTTTGGTTTGAAAATACACACGTATAGTTGTTGTGTATTTCGAGTTTTGATGAAATGAAGCGCTTTTTTTCCAGGGTTGGTAAGATGATTTGGTGGGATTTTATGGCAAATAAAGAAAGAGATGGGAAGTGGCAGAGGACGAAGGAGTTTATTTACATAACGTGGATCGATTCGTGAATGTACGAGTAATTTTAGTCTAAATATTATGTATACCTAAACATTTTTTTTTAAATACTTGTAATTTTTATTCTGATATGTATATTTTATTATTTTAATTTTTAAACTAGAAAAAAAAATGTCATACGTAGGTACGTTTATTCTATTTTTAAATTATTTAAGATTCCTTCCCTTTTCACCCCCTCTCCAATTTCATTTATTGTATTTTTAATCGAATACTTCCTTTCTGAATCTTCATGCAAAAATTAAGCTTGCATGCTTATAGACCGAAAACCGAAAACCGAAACCCGAAACGACATTTTAACAGAACAAATGAAAATTACCATACACATTTGAAATGGGTAAGACGAATTAATTTTTTAACGATTATTTTAAAAATGACAAATCTGCCAAAAATAAGATCATTTAATTTTACATATCTATAATGGAATTCAACTTTTCAATCGAATTCAAAATTAAGATCATTTGTATAAGTTTTGAAGCAAAATCTATACACATTCAAAGTCAAAACCACTTTTTCCGAGGTTTCACATTATAAATGGCATTTTAGCAGCAATGATGATTATTCTGTGGAACTTCAATGAATATTTTTTTTTCTATAGGAGCAAAAAAGTTAAAGAGTTTACCAATTCGAAAAAAAATACTTTCGTTACAGAATTTCAGTCATTTACGTATGATCATTTCGAATGAAATTATTGAATAAAAGTGAATCGAAATTGAATGAAATCCCCCATCACTAATTCAGGGGAAACTTGACGAAATTAACACCAATTTATTGCTAAAGTCGCGATATTTTACATTAAATTCACAAACAATGTAACAATGTTTTTTAGTACGATTCTAATACATTTGTAATGTATACAAGATGATCAAAAAGTACAAAATTCTAAGTTTTCTCTCCCTACTCTTTTTTAGAATTTTGACACTTTTGATAAATTGAAATTGGATAACTTGATGATTTAAGAAATTGGTGCATGTTCCTAAAAGATATCCCAGTGTAATTGAGCAGAGATGAAAAATTTCAGCGCGATTACAATTTAGTTACTCATCATGCAGCTAATTGCTGATTACAAGAGGATTTTTGCACAAGTTTACTCTTCAGTTATTTTACTTGATTGACAACCACTGATCTCTTACAAAATGTTCATCAGATCACAAAAACCAAATTTCGTAATATAGGTTTTTCACTTTGAAAAATTTTCAACGAGAAAAAATATTTAATGCTAAACTTGATTTTAAAACTTTAATGTGTGATTAGAATTTAAATTAAAATATTATTCAATGAATAAGAACCATCTAAATGAAGCCAAAATTTGCACTTTTTTCAGTGATTATTGAACTTGCTTAGAGAAATATAATTTTTTTGCCAAAATTTCGGACTTTTAGTACCTAGAAAATACTTTTCTTGGCTCTTTTTTTCAAGTATCATTTAAAATCACTCGAGGTTTGAATTACAAATGCAGATAAAAGATTTCGGATAGTTTCTTTTTCCTTTTTAGAACACTAAATGACTCCTTAAGCTTTTGAAAAATTTATATTGAATTTTGGACAAATTTAATCATTCAAAATCACTCAAATTCGAAACTATAATTCTTTCAGGGGGGCTGAATTCGTCGAGATTTAAAGAAAACGCATAGATTTGTCAGAAGAAGTGCTTCAAAAAGGCATTTTGCCACCCCCTAACTACCTCACAATAAAATCGATTTGATGAAAAATTTTTCAAATTGCAGACTTGAGATTTGTCTCTGAAAAATTCAAATTTCACAATGAATTCAAGTTCAGCACCGTCAGAAGGTCGATGCTCAAGACAAATAATTGCCCCCTCTTCCCCTCTCTTCATGGCTCTACTTCAATATTTAAAATCAAACGCTCACTCCCTTGAACCATGAACATTTCCATTCATGATTCATTATTATTCATCTGAGTGATCTGAGACCTATTTTGGGGGGGCTTTCAGGAGATCAAGACCTAAGTCAAATTTTAAAATCATGCAAATGCTCGTTTTCTTAAACCTAGCACTTCACTATTCAATTCCTCAACTTTCCACCACTCTTCTACACCCTAACTCCTCCTAAAACAATAAGCTTATCTATATACTTTAATTTAAGCATGTAAACACATAGAAAAATATCAGTCGAGTCATCATCCATCACCGGCGAACCAATTTATCAGAGAAATTCACAACACGTTGTGACGAAACATGGCAATAGTGTCACTAGAGTCGATGAATTTCTCGAAATAATCTCATCTCCGCCGCTTCCACCTCTCTTCAGTCCTCTTCATCGTCATCGTCATCGTCGTCATCCAATTAAACCGTCATCATACCGGTAACTCCATCCGTCCGGTCTCCGGTCTGAAGCCAGCACACCTGACACCTTGAACTCACCGAAATACCAGCATCGCAGCAGCAGCAGCATCAGCAGCGATGGCAGCAGTAAGTACAAAATCGTTCAATTTACGCGAATTTCTCGCATATACTCATTTAATATCGCCGTTGTTGTGGTGATGAAGGTGGAGGTGGCTGCTGTGACAATGGCGCGATTTACGTCACCGTAACAAAATAATTCGAGTGTGTGTACATTTCCCATATATAGTGTGAAACCGGTTCGACGGTGTGTGATGTGTGAGTTTCCACGTTTATGGAGAGAAAGAAATGAGAAATGAGATAAAAAAATTGGCATTCGGAAACGCAGCGAACAACAATCGAGTATTTCAACTTGTCAGCAGTGGCATTAATTAATTAAGATGTCTGTAATGTAGTCGATGATCAATGTAGTCGTCTTAGACACATATACATTTGTAAAAATTCAGACCAAAAGTACCCATAACCGAAAAAAGCACCTTCGATATCCTTTTCTCTTTCAACATTGCGCAATTTCGTCCCCCTTTAGCCATCTTCGTACCTGCCATCGATGGTAATTCGTGCAGGTCAACGACACCTTTATTTTTAATTACCCTCATTTCGTCGCCAAAACTCGCGCAACACGTGTTTTTTACATTACGATATCAAACTCAGAGTCAGCCCATCGGCGTACACTTTGAAGTAACGATCGCACGAGCTCGTGATAATCTACCTATCCGCGGAGAAGAAAAAAGACATCGGTTTTTCTGTTGTTTTCCAAGTACCTAACTACAACACAGGTATGAATATCATAAAGGAAAAAAATTCCATTATGAAAAAAAAAATGAAAAAACTACACACACACTGCACAGCACTACGACTGGCCGTCAATTATCTCTCGCTTACATACAGGTACATTGGCTCGGTTCGAAGAATTCAATACCATACAGCTACCGTCTGTAACCATCATAATAACCAACTCGTCGACGACGTCGACCATCGAATCCATCAGCTGTGACGAAGATTACAGGTATTTCACCCCCTTCGCGTGCTCTTCATCTTCTTCTTCTTCATCAAAAAAACCAGCGCATATTTTATATATGCACTATATACGTGTGTCTGTACACCTCTCTCTACCCTTCACCTGTACGTACCTGCTGCTGTATAGTACGAGTATACCTGTATTTCATTTCGTTATCATCATCAAGAGGTGCGTGTATGTGTATCCTTCTCTACCCTGCTTCTTTCGTGCGCGCTTTTGTTTTTTTCATACCCATTTCCATTTCCATTTATAGACCCAAAACTCATACACCATATCGGACATTTATGATACGCGTTGTGGTGTCTCACTCTCTTTCTCTCTGGTCTGACATCTCTCTAATGGCAAACGCGACCACACTTCGAAGAACCTTGGTACGATCACGACAACCACGTGTACGTCGACGACGAAATTTTTTCTTGGCATAATTTCGGCTCGAGTCTCGAATTCGACTGCACTCTTAAATGACGAACGATCGCATTTACCTTGAATATATTTTGTCCAAGTCTCCGCGAGCTGTGAACAGTGCCAGGCTAAATAATATCTAATTAAAATGGCAGCTGGTTAGTGGATCGAGGGGGGAAGAAGCGGCGCAGAGGCAGCTATATCTCCACAACAACAGGTGGTGTCGACGATCGAAAATAAAAATTAAAGGTACCATGCTGCTTGGTACACGTAGTATGTAGACCGATCCGATACACACAACGAAAATGGTTCGCGTGTCAACCATTGATTCGAAAATATACAAGACGATTGGTAATTGCCACGTTGAATAGACGAGCAGTTTATGAATGAATGAATACCATACTATGTACGAGTTCGATGCTTATGGCTTTTGCTTTTGGCTATCGCTGGCATCTGCATCATATTGATGGTTAACCTAACCTAGCCTTGATGCTATTTTTACTACGTACGCGTTTGCCTTTTTTGTCAGATGCAGCATGATTTTCGAAAGCCATCGGTGATTTTGATCGGTTTAATATCGACAACGATGTTGAAAAAAACCACCTGATCTGATTTTAATCTTACTTTATGTAATTTTACCCAAAAACAGATGTGTATTGCCAAATCTAACAAAAATTTCTTGATAGATCATCCAAACGAAACGATGATGAATGATGCAAACCTGAGGTGTCTGTGCGTTTTTTTTTTGCCCAAGATACATATTATAAGCATTTGAAATTTTGCAAAATGGTATCGTTTGAAAATTTCAAATCTGTATGGCTCTGGTTCTAATTGCTGCTTCTATGAAGACTTTTTTCTCATTCAATTTTACCATCAAAGAGTTGTTACCCATCCAAAAAGGACGACAAAATTAGTGTTACAACCTTTTAAACCCTATACAAATCAATTTGAACTTGAATAATTTGAAAATAATATGAAGACGAGTTGAAATTTTAAAAAATTCTCAATAATATAGCTTTTGATGAGTGGAATAATGTACGAGTATCAAAAAATTAAAATGACGTTTTTTGTTCGTGTTTTTTCGATGCAAAATTTTTTGAAAATTGCTATTTCCAACTAAAATATTTTTAAAAAATCAAAAAAATGATTTTTACACATTTTACAGCTGTTGACAGACAAGGGACAAAAAATCCCCTCGTCTCTTGACTGAGCACAAAAATGTACTGAAAATTCTGATATTTCACGAATTTTCGCATTCATAAAAGAGAAAATCACGAATTTTTAGAACATTTGTGCATCATTAGGTGACGAGGGGAATTTTTTTCACTTTATTGTCCACATGATATAAATGATGAAAATGTGCAAAAGTCATTTTCATGAATTTCTAATTATAATTTAGCATGAAAAGACTACCCTGCAAAGAAGATTCTAAACAAAATCAAACAAAGTCAACACATTTTAGATATTATTCCATGCACTTCCAAACATCCACACGCTTTCAACTTTCAAGTACCAAAAGAAGTACCTAACAAATTTTTTTTCTACAATGAAAACGTACCACATAAATTCAAAATCGATACTTTAACTAACTTCTTCCACCATAACAAATACATAGATGCATCAAAAACTGCTGACGCTTCTACCACGACGCTCCCCTACGATGAATACTTTTTTGCAACGCAAATGTGCCAAAATTACGAACGACGAAGATTTTTGGAAATTTAGCGAACTTAAGCATTGCTTATAGCATCGATTCTGAATAAAGCAGAAGGGCAAAAAGCAAAAAAAAAAAAAAAACGTTTAAAATTTAAAAACACTCAAATTCAATTTGGAAAATTTTCTTCGGAAAGAAATGGCAAAATTTTAAATTAATTCGATTTTCAAGCTAAAAAATAAGGAAAGCTGTTATTTTACTTATTTTGATGAAGTAGATTGAGTTTGAACATCGCCAAACAAAATCATTTTCATCTCTATTTTTAATGAATTAATACGCGCTTTAAATTTTTTGCAATGTAAACGCGCCATGTTGAATATTTTTTGCAATGTCAATGTGCCGAAATGTGCGATGGTGATTGTCCGAAATTTAGAAAGCTTTTTAGCATTAGGTTGTATACACAAGCGGCAAGTAAACCCGCTCAAAACAAAAAATTTTTTTAAAAATTTGAATGAATTCAATTTCAATTTGAAACTCTGCATTTTTAAATTTGCACTTTGACATCTTCATCATTTCACCCCCATTCCCCCAAAAAAACAGCATGTTAGACGCAATATGCTACGTATCTTGGCATTTGCTTCAAAACCTTATAAGCAACGAAGAGAAAATAGTTCAACAAACATCATGTATCACCATGGTGCATCAAAATCGTTATTTTACCCAGCTTTTTTCCAAATGAGAAATAAGTATGTACATGCAACAATAGATCCGTCGAAAAACTACACGACACATTTTGCCTCCGATAGGTAGTTAGGTACAGCACACTTCAGGTGCTAGGTAGTAGGTACACCATAAAATCCATCAAAACCATATCGATAACCATATCGATCACCGTCCAGACAATCGAAGCTCATCTTCGCTCCCAAAAAAGCTCTTCACTCGTGCAATTATATCTCAAATCAGACTCTGTCTCCCTTCCTCCCCCCTTCGCAAAGCTTCAAAAAGATTCATTTCAGACACAAATGTTACACGATGACGATGACGAACAGGAACAGGTAAGGTGCGCGGCATCATTACGAGGTCGTTGACGCATGCGCACTTGTTACATACACATCCAAGTGAGGCAAAAGATCGGTGTACTGATTCAATTCAACGTCGTCCGCTCCGCTCAGCTCATTCGTCTCCTTTATCCGGCTCTTTCTCTTTCTACCTTCCGGAATTAATTAGCGATAATGTTGAATTTAATTCCGACCACCGAACCATACCCTTGCGGCTGGTTTTACGGCGCGCTGCGCTGCGCCGAGCGCCGCTCCGCAGGGGCACCTTATAAAATTCACCGTGACCGACAAACCTTGAACTTGAATCAGCCGAATCCGACTCCTTTGTTTGCGACGACGACGACGACTACGACATGACAGTCAGCGCGCGAATCAACTCACCAAACACGTTCGTACGTAATACTCGTACCAGCGCGAAATACTCCACTCAATTTCACTCCACAATTCGCCCTTATGAGACTCATTTACTCGCTATCATTCCTATCCTATCGTACGAGTAATGTGAGTCATATAGGTATATATTATAATGCAGCACCTGAGCAATTCCCTGAACCCATTCCCATTACATTATACAACAACGTTATTATAGTATGCAAATGTACACCACTGGTATCCCTCGTATATATATTTTAGGTACCCAGATACACACATATATTAGCGTAATATGGCGCCTATATGTTGAATATATACGATGATTTTAAACCGGTTCATCAATCAGCGTACCTGTTGGCCGGTTCGCTAGGAGTACATACGATGCGATGTCATAATTAGATTTCCAGCAACGTTCGCGTACCAGTAATAGTATCTCTCTGGCCGCACATATACGTATAAAGATGACCAACTGGATAAAGTTGCACCGCACCGTTAACTCTCCCAGTCGCATTCTGGTACCATAGATCATATAGGTAGGATAAATCTTCACAACAACAATGTCTTCTTCTTGGTCAAGTTGTATTCGTACTTGGTCGTCGTTTACCAATAACAATCGAATCTATTTCAAGGTCGCGTCGAGGAAACTGGTTTTCCAGCGTGTCCGATACAGATCGAATCCATATAATTTGGTATCCAGATATACGAGTACTAGGAGTCTCATTTTTAGATACAATTATACATGCATGGGTTACAATCAAATTCACTCTCACGAAGATACGAGTAACTCGACCGGTAGGGTACGCGTGTACTTCTTTCACTCTCTCGTAAACATCGATCAAGATTGGCAATCAAGTATGAGGAATTTGGTAATTATGATTTTTAGTTCGAAGATAGGTATCTGATAGAGAGTTGCAATCCGATTCGAAAAACGATTCATGAAGAGAATATTAGTGTGCGGCGAGCTTGAGCAAAATTACAAGAGAGAGAAGGATTCAGAATGGAGTATTATTTTTCAACGAAGATTCAATTCGGAATTCTTTACAATCAACTTGACCCTCACCCACAAAAAGGATCGTTGTAGGAGCCCAATTTCTTCAACTAGAAGAGCAACTCGCAAAAGAATTTGTAAGCTCTACGGATTCAGTCACTTTTTGAATAAGTAAGTGGTAAAACAACAAACAGCTTCACACATCACAGTAAAATATTTGAATACCTGCTGAGACAAATTTGCATAAGGACATTCGGCGCAGAATAAAAAAGGATCAACCACGGAATCCCCCGATAACAGAGATTCAGTTACTTTTTGAATAAGTGGTAAAACAACAGCTTCGCATGCCGCAGTGAAATATGTACATAATAATTATGTATTCGAATACCAGCTGAGACAATGACAAACTTGCATTAGGACGTTGGACGCAGAATAAAAATGATATAGCACTATTAGGCAAAACGTTTCAATGTTGACCCTTCCTGAAACACTTCATTAAAAAAAGTCAAACTGAGAACGCAGCTTTTCTTTCAACAACTACAAGTCAAATCTTTTTTCTCACTCTCCTTTTAAAAAGTACTTTTTAAAAATATTTTGCTTTTCTTTCCCCCAAAAATGTCCAGTACTAAACTACACCAAGGAGAATGGGAAGAATCTTGAAATTTACCCAACACTATCGACAACTGACGAGAACTTCTTCAATTTACTCCAATATTTCTAGCACAATGTATGACTTCAACACCACGCATCAACAATGAGCCAAAAGCAGGTAAAATTGAAAGGACACCAGTGTCAACATGTCAACTCTTTCAGAGTCACTCATTTTGTAAGAGATAACTGATAGTCAAATTCTGAGTTGAACTCTTACTTGAGTACCTACTGAAGATTAAAAATCTGGAAGTAGAACTACATATAAAACTGCAAAAAAGACTGGCTATCAACTTCAAATGATTTCTAGATTCGATGTACATAGACGATGAGAATGACTATTTTAAATTAGTGATAGAGCAACGGCTTTGTACACAGGAGTAAGTGATTCAAATACCACAAAAAATATGTGATGAATTGATGATGCTATAACCGATTCAGTAACATTTTGAACACATGAAATAATTTCTATGTTCAATATAGATGAGAATGACCATTTTAAATTAGTGATAGAGCAACGGCTTATTTGTACACGGGAGTAAATGATTCAACTACCACCAGAAATCCATAATGTAATAACCGATTCAGTTATCTACATTTAGAGTAATGGTAGAGCAATGGGTTCATATGCCTGAGCAAAAAACCAATACTACGCCTGTACCTTCAACAAGGGGAGTAGGCAAAATATTCATCAACAACGAACCAGAAAAAGGTAAATTGATGAGACAGCAATTTCAATAATCCAACTCCTTCAGAGGAACTCTTTTAGTGAGAGGCATATCTCACAGTCACATTCTCAATTGAACTCAGATTTAAAAGCTGTAGTTGAAATTTCAAATCAGGATCTCTGGTTATTCATAAAAAAGGACTAATAAGCAATCTTATCTGTTCACTACTGATGGACCAATATCATCCATGCACAGACTTACAACAAACCTTTTGAAGTTACGCAGAAGAAATGGCTAAATGCATGACCATCAGAAAAACAGAGATAAACAAGAAAAGAAATGAATGATGCATCATGCGTGGTAAGAGTGATTTTTTATTTTTCTGAAACCCCATCAAAAAGAGAATATCCAGTAATAGATGTGAAAATCCCAGGATTTCAAAACTGCCGTGAGTAAATTTACCCTAATATTGTCTGAAAACTCCATGATAAGATTTTGATTTGCTTATTTATACCACCTTTTGACCTCTGAAGAGAAGATGAAATTGCTATTCACTGTGGAAAAATTTCACCTCTGACAGCTTTCTAACCAAATTTTTACACATTTGTAGTGATGCTAGACAGCAAGGATCATTCATCAAAATTTTTTCAAGGGTACCATCTAAGTAGGTAAGCGGAATTTACAACCACATTGTTATGATTTTCCATCCCAAAAAAATAATATGTACATATTACGCATCTCATCTTGGTTTACAGCATTACACTTTTCTGACGTTTATACGCAAATGCAATATCTTCAAAACTGCAAAAAATATTTTATCTCGTGATTTTTCCAACTCAAAAGGTCATTTTTAATCAAACCTTTTTCAAGATATATCATAAAAGATGTTTGATTTGTTTGTACCGAATTCGTCAATTTTTTGCTTTAAATTCTTACTTAAAAAATATAATTGAGCCATTTTGTGAACCCCTGATTTCTCTTCCAAGCAACCCAAAAAGCTCAACTTCATGTATTGTATAGACTACTCAAACTTATCATTCATAGCAGTTTCAGAAAAATTGAAAATATTGTGAGATTTTTCACCCACAATAATTGCATTTTTCAAATTTGAAAAAAAAAAACACGTTGAAAAAGGAAAAAATTGAAAATTTACAACGTCTCTGAAATTGCTATTAACGACTTACCCTATTTTGAGCCAACGATCCTTCAGACATTGGTGGGTCACTCAAGAAATAAGTCAGGGGTTCCTAAAATGGCACGATCCTACTTCATAAAATATAAATACGTACCTATTCGGTACAAAACATGCAGGCAAATTTGCAAAATCAACGAGCCTAGTAACATTTTCACGAAATTATCAACTGCAACTATTGTTCAAAATGCTGCGTTAAAATCACGTGAAAGCATAAGTAAGTTGTCATAATCAAAGTTTGGAGCGCTATGAACACACCTGTATAACTTCAACTCGACTCGGCCACTCTATTCGTAGCCTAAGCTCAAGAAAAAACACTACAAGATTACGTCCATTGACGAAAACAACTCTAGAGTGCGGCTTGTCTTTTAGGCCACTCAGTAGATAATTGCACTAAAATAAACAATTATGCAAAAACATAAGTCATACTGATATCTGAGATACACAATATAGGTATATTATTTTCTAGCCAATACATTACTGAAGGAAATTCATCACAACACCTGTCATTGAAAATCAATCTAAACATCAGAATTCCGCTTAGAAGATACGAGTACATTAAATTTGAAAAAATTTGGCTGGAAATTGCCAAAGATGAATTTTTTTTTGAATAATGAGCAATTCCATATTTTTTTTGGAGAGGTTGGGGTGAAACAACGATCTAAAGATAATTGGGGGATAGGCAGGGGCTGCACCATGAAGAAATTCCTAGGATTGGACAAAATCATCTTGCCTTAATATTTGCAATTTTTGGTCTATATTCAACAAAAATCTTGCCTTCCACAGAGAAAAGCTCGCAGCTTGAAAATTTTGAAAGAAATCTTATTGAATTAAACATATTTCAACCATTATTGAAAATGAGTGAAAAAGGCATGAAAATTATTTCATTGCGCTTGAAAGAAGCAGCAGTTGATTGACAAGCTGGTGTTGATGGAATCAAACTTCCGATCTTTAAATGTTTTTCTTGTTTTGATTCGGTGTGGACAGTGACCAGAGTGTTTCTTTATGTTAACGCTTTTGGACACACCTGTTGATATGCTTACCGGTTATGTTTTTGTGTTTCACTTAGGTGAACAACAAATTATTTTGAAGTAAGTAAACTTTTATTTTCACTGTTTGTGAATTTTGAGAACTAGTTGCCTTTCAACAGATCAAATTTCATACAACAAGATCCTTCAGTAGGATTCTGAAAATAATTAATGATATTCAATTCATTAAAGCCACTTTTCGTCTTGCCTATCTGAAAAGACGCAAAAAAAACCGGAATATTTTAACCATTGAAATTCATTTTTTTTTAATAACAATGTTTTTTCAAAGTACAGAAAATTCAGATCATCTCTCAAAATAGAGCAACATTTTGTCCAACGTAGGGTTAAATTAAATCTTGAATGTCATACTGTAACAACAAAATTCAAACATTCAAGGGACATTCCACACTCTAATTTCGGCCAAAAGCCAAACTTTTCTCTCAAAATGCTTTCGAACTTTCAAAATTCGAAATTCTTCAAATTTCCAGCATTCACTTGATCTTTCAACGAGCCACAAGTCTACAACCCTCCTCCTCCCCCCTCCATCGAACGTACGTAGAAACGTAAATAATTTATTTACCATTTCCAACTGAAAGTTAAACCTCAATGGAACCTTCACGTAAAAGAACTAAGGGCAATAAAAGAGGCCACAAATGGGGTTTCCAAGTCACTAATACCAAATTGTCGCCAAAACACTAACAAAATCAGAAAATGCAGACGTGATAAACGAGTTGAGAAAAAATATCCATAATTCAAATCGAAATTCGACCAATGAGAACCTCGTGTCGTATTATATTCATTGCTCGAACCAGTTCGCAAATGCGAATACACATACGTACTCCTCGTCTACAATTTAGAACCTTGTCACGTCATCGTTGTGACTTGATAACGTCACGTCATCGCCGTCGTGTAATTTGTTGACATAATACGTCGCGTATACTTTTATCGCCAATTCCTTTTTGCACGACGAAGAATTCGTACAATTTTCGGATACGTAGAGATACCTATGGTCACTTCAGAACTTCACCAATGAGTAAAAAAAAAAAGACGCCCTAGCAGACACCACAACTACTCGGACTTAGCCATATTAAAAACACACATAGCACATCCAAGTACTTCTAGTATGTACCTACAATGTACATATCATCGCGTATGACCATTATGAAACATGGTTGTTTGGAAAAAAAAAGAAAGAAAGAAAAAAGAAAACGATTACGTCGTCGTTGTTTTGTTAACGTTCGCGAAGCGTGAGAACTTGAACCGATTTTGCTGTGTGCAGGACGCGCCACCGCCACCTTCTCCCCATGCTCTACCTGCCTGTAAAGTACGTACTGCAGTATAGTATATATACGACCCACATAACGAAATCGTCGTAAAACTTACCGCTGACGTCGTGTCAGGTTTTTCATATTATACCTATACATACGTACGTAGGTACGTTACTATACCAAAAGCAAAACGAAAAAAAAAATACTTATGGTATAAATTTATAAACAGACGACGACTCTCTGTACACTGCGAAGCATCGCTACAATACGATATAAAATATACATACAGCACTTCTTCACCACCCTCGCCTCTCACTGCTCATACATCAACGCGAACAGGTGGACGTCTATACAAAGAAATACAGACACTCGAAAGCGAAAAACTACCAAACCATCGCCAATGTCGATGCCGAAGCCGAAGCCGCCGCCATTATGTGCCATCTAACGTAAGCCAGCGGTCAGCAAAAACACACCTAACTAGCGTCCACTTCATGGTCTAAAAATAGGTATAACACAGTTCGTCATTATAATAGACCAAAGACTAGGTACATACCATTGGGGATCGGGACTATCACTATAGACTGGGGAATGGCAAAACGCGAAGCATCAGCTCGCCAGCTAAATACATACCGACTGGTATATAATGATCGTAATAATAATAACAACGATAATAATGCGAAATCTCGCATTATTTTATAACCGAACTTTAATGAATATGTTTTTTCTATTCATTTTCTAGGTCGTTTTGCTCTGGCCCATTTGCTTTTCTTTTTTGATCTTCAATTTTTCAAAAAGAAAATTATGATTCGAATTTCAAAATTTTGAAACAAAATAATAAATACTTCTAATCCAAATAATCTCTTCACACAGAAAAACATCGTTTTTATATCTCTCAGAAATACTGATTTTAATGAAAATTTTCCTTCGTTTAGTAAATATTAGGCAAAATTACATGTACCTTTCAAGTGACAAAATTGCTATTCGTTCCTTACTTATTTTACTTTAAAACTGACTAAATTCAAAAAATTGGTACTCATGTTTTTTTCCAAAATGTCGTCTAAATTTTCCATTATTTTTTTTCCATTTTTTTTTAAAATTTGTCATTTTGAAAAAAGTTTTTTATTCGCTAAATTTCATTCAATTGACAAGAACCTAAAAGATGAAAATGTATCAAAAATTGAAATGATAAAATTACATTTTCGACATCCACTTGCTTGAAAATAATCTTGGCCAAGCGCATGTCAGTTTGGTTGTGAAAATCGGAATGATATCAAATTTGACCTTTGTTCCAATTTATTAATAATTAATTAAAGGAAATCGGATTGTAATTAACCAGCGGCAATTGCAGCGTGTAGTCGATTTTATATTTTTGTTAAGCATGTGTTTCATGAAGAGCAAATAAATTGATTTCATTTAGGTATTTCTGTGTTAAAAGATTTGTTGTTGAGAATAACGTATTTCAGCACAAAAAAATATATTTTATGCAATTTTTCATGGGTATTGGGTATGTATTTTTTTTATTTGTTGCAGAATTAATTGAATGTATAAAATATGAAAACGGACCAGAAACAGAAGTCGCAGACTAGTTATTGACAAAAACAAAAAAGTCCGAAAAAACAAAAAGTGCGAAGAAACCACTATAGTAAGTAATCGTTCACAATTTAACCGAAGCTGAGAAAGTAAGTATAAACTTAGAAACCACTAGTAAGTAATCGTTCACAATTTAACCGAAGCTGAGAAAGTAAGTATCAACTTGAGTTTTATATTTTTCGAGAGAGATTTTCGGAAGTTTTTGTGTTTTTCACTTCTATTAACTATATTTTTTCGTGTCTACGATCAACTTTATTAACCCTTTCACACAATATTAATTTTTCATTTGCAAAGATTATTCATTATGTGATTTTTAAATTAAAATAATATATTTCTGGTAATGATTATAATTGTAAAAATTATTAAATAAAGATTTTTTTTTTGAATTATAATTTTTTTACATTTTTATTGGTTGTCAGTAAGTAGTAACTTGAGTATATTTATTATTATTTTTATATTGTTCATAATAACTTTCAAGTTAAATTTTCTTTATACTAATTTTGGTTCTCATGTAGTTTCAGGGAACCCCAATTGAAGACCTGCAGAGTTCGCCAAAAGGCATCACTTCAAAATCATCTCTAAAAAAAAATGTTCACAACGGAACAGAGGATACTTATTTAAAAAAAAGTCTTCACTTATTTGCGACTAAAAAAATGTGAAATGGAATGAAAAAAAAACTGTGCAAATTATGAAATAAGGGCAACTAAAAGTAGAAATCGCCAGATATACTTTGAAAACATGATACTTACTTAGGTACTAATAAATTTTCAGTGAAAAAAATTGGTAAAAAAGCAAAAAAAGGACAATTCGTATTTCCCTAAGATATAATATCTAGAGAACTTGGAATGGGCGTCTATTCTATTTATTCATTTTTCACCAGACGCCCATTCCAAGTTCTCTGGATATTGGTAATTTTCGGAAATATGGATTGCTCTTTTTTCGCGTTTTTATTTACTTTTCTCCCCGAAAATTTATTACTTAGTATCACGTTTTTGAAGTATCTTGTGATTTCTATTTTTAGTTGCCATTATGTACATCATAATTTGAACACTCTTTTTCATTCCATTGTGCATTTTTTCAAGTCGCAAATTAGGCAAAAAAATTTCCAATTGCCTCTTTACCGACGTGAAAAAATCTTTAGATTTGATTTTTTTCTGTGTTGTAACTTTGGAGCGATGCCTTACGACGAACTCACCAGATCTTCAATTGGAGTTCATTCAAACTATATGAGAACCTCGAGAGGGTTAAAATGACCTCTTTCGGCTCATTACAAAAACTAAACCGTGTACAAAAGTGCCTAGCTATTGCGATTCGCGTTATAAAATCTCACACTGAGAGTACACAGAAGAAGAGGCAGCCGAGCTGAAATACGATATTCTATTCCTCTACAAACAGATTTTCCAGGAAAATCCAAAAAACAACAAGGAAATTTGTGATGATGTTGGATACTCTGTTGATACAGAGAAATATGGCGATGTGCTGGAATGCATTTCAATGCCTAGGGGTATCTGCAATATCAAAATGCACAAAGGTCACCTAGCAAACGGAGTTAAACAAGCAGAGATGTCTCGTGCAACCAGAAACCATACAATCCCGTGTGTTTTAGTGACGAAGAAACCACAGTTTGAGCCATTTTTGATTATTTCAAGTCACAAATTTAACGAAATACCAATACTTTTCACTGCCTAAATTTTTTCACCCAAGACTCAGCGCAATCTTAATTTCTTAAACCTTAAAATTTCCAAAATAGCTTCTTGATAGCAATCAAGTTAGCATTACAGGGGAAAAAATTCTAAAAAGAGCTAAAAATCTCGAATAACAAAAATATATTATGAAGTTTACTGAAATAGAAATTATTGCTTACTCGACATTTTGTGTTCTGTAGCCATTGCAGCTATTCGGGGAATCGCAAGTTTTTTCACAATGGGTCCACAATTTTCTTAAAAATCCAAATCGTAGTACAAGTACATACTTTGAGAGAGTAACCGACGAATAATATCAAAATCAGTGTTGGTACTTTTAAAAACCTAAAAAAATCAGTTTAAAAGCTTATAATTTAAGCATAGCCACGATGTTCGTGAGGTAAAATTCTGAAAAATTCTCAGTTGTAGTCCTTATTAATGTAGAATTATAACAGATCAGAAAATTAGACGGATTTTTTTTTTCATTTCCGAGAAAAAAATTACAAGCTTGGCACTTATTGCAAAAGTAGACTATCATCACTTCATCAGAAACCTAAAAAAATTGAAATTTTTGCATTTTTGAGATATTTTACCAAAGAAAATACTTCCATTTTAATTTTTTTAGATACCTAGCTACAATAATTCAGAAAAAGTTTCTCTTTTTTTCACAGAAAAAACTGCAGAGGAAATAGTATCTCCAATTTGAAATACGTCAATTTCGCAATCAAAGTTTTCGATGAAAAAATCATGGAAAACATGAAGCCGAAGCACGTCGTATAGAGATTTGGAGTCTTTTACGAGTATAAGTAAGTACATCTGCTATTCGCTGATTGCAAAAGGGTTTTTGCTTTTTGTTAGTTGCTTTCAAGTTTTTATTTTCATAAATTTAAAATTTGATTAGGCCTACAGAGTGACAGTCAAAAGCAAGAAATTTAAGAGTCATGAATTTGCAAAAAAGCTAAGAGGAAGCTGAATAAATAAAGCTTTTGGCTTTTCAATTCAATCATACAGCTTTGGCTAGCTTTTAGCTTTGAAAACTCCCCAAACTTCCATAGCTTTCAGCTTTAAGGTTTTAGTTTTCGGCTAGCTTTCCGTCCCTCGCTTTATGATCATTCTGTTGTACATTTTTGAAACATATTGGAAAAAATGTTGCCGCTGTTTTAAACAAAGTCAGAAATCCAAATAAAAATGAATATTTTTGCATTTTTGAAATATTTTGCGAATATGTTAACGGGCACGGGACATGTGAAAAATCTCCCCCCTCCCGCCCAATTCGACAATGAATTCACAAGAAATACTATTTTTCTGGCTATCATAAGGTAAGTGCAGCTAATTACGCCATGTTGGCAATTACACCACTACCTCAGTTCTCATGGTAAACGGGTAGATGGCGTCATGAGACGATTTTTAGGTGATTGTACTGTCAAAGCCAAGGTAGGAAAGCCAAAAATATCCCCAGGCCGGATAATTATCTGATCTGTTTCAGAAATGCAAAAATATTCATTTTCATTGAGGTTTCGGCTTATGTTTAAAACGGCTGCAACTTGGTGCATACCATATTGCATACACAGTGCATTTGCACCTAATTGAGTCGAAACCTCATAATGAATGAATCGTGGATTAGGCCTATTGGGGAGACCTGCTCACCAATTGTACAATATGTAAGTTGGTATAGTGTGTTGTTATTCAGTGCTAGTCCCTCGCCTAATTGGAAATCTCAATGAATTCGATGAATGCATATCCCTTCATTTGGAAAATAACTTCATTTTAAACTTTTCCCCTCGCTGGCCACTTTTTCATGTACATACAATTACATACATACATACATACATACCAGAGGCTAGAATCACAGCCCACTAAAATTTCCGTGGTAACTAAATAAAATTACGGAATAATGCGAATGCATTCTCATATGTACTTAAAGCTGCACTATCCAGCCAAAAAGTGCAACTGTTTATGGGAATTACGCATTTTTATCAGAATAAAAAAGTAAAATGTTGTTTTGCATTTAGATCGCGTAATTACGAGGTAATTACGCCTCCGTTTTCAAATACATTCGGCTATGTTTTGTTTAGACATAAGTTGATACTTTTATCTTCGAATTTGTAAGCTTTTGAAATTTGTCAGTTATTATTCAGTCGTTATTATTATCCGTTAGCTTTGAATCATCTTTCGTTTTCGTTCCTCGATTTTATTACGCGATATTAAAATTGAATAAATGTCAGAAAATGAAATCGGCGTTTATTCATCCTACAGCAACCTCACAGTGAATATCTTGGATTAGGCCTACAGGGGAGACCAGATTTTAAATAAAACGCGCCTGTAACTGTACCTCAATGGTGGTGCGGAAAACTGCTCACCTATTGTATAATATTGTAGCATAGGTCAAGTTAATTGCCTGAATTCATTTAGGTAGACTAACCTATCTACATGATTTTCTATGATCTTGGGCTTAAGTGATGAGAGTGGGGAAAAGTTGAACTTACGGACGTTAGGTAAGTCCTACCTAACGTAGTAGGTATCAATAGTAATTTGATGGTTATAAAAGAACGTTCGATTTGTAGTGTTACGCGATCGCGTTATAATTAATCCTTTTTCTTTTCCTCTTTTTATATTTTTTGAATAATGTTTCGAGTATGAATAAAATGACTTAATTTCGAGTGTTAATTGTGTTTGAATTTTCGATAATGATTTCACGTTTATTACGATTGAATCGAGTCTAATTATGGAAGAGTAAACCTGTGTCATGTAAGCCAGTAATGGTAGTGCTTAGGCACACGCCTAGATAATGGTGTGAATGTAGGGTAAATTCTTCTTAGATAGGGCTACTATATAGTCATGGATATTGACTTGGTCTTAAGTTTAATAAATCGAAATTGTCAAGGTAATGTCAGGTTTTTGAAACTAATAATTAAATATATCAGGTATGATATTTTATTAGCTCTTAGAAATTTAGATAATCGAGTAAACGATTCAATTTCATAATGTGTCTAACATCGTAATTATTCCATTCGAATAATATTTATTGATCGAATAAATATCTATCGCCTAAAAGAGGTTACAATCTCAACTTATGCTTTTGGAACTTTGATAGGTATTTACCTATTTGTATATAGTCCCCTTTAACTAACCCTTTTCGATGATAGAAATAAATTACTCTTATATATAGACATTTTAATTATCTGGAGTATAGGCAGGTTCCTATATGTTACTTTCCTGTAAAAATACCCACTTATCCTTTTTATAATTTCCATTTCAAATCCTTACCTACCTATTTGGACACGCCAAGCTTCCCCCAAAAAGAATTCCTTATATAAAATTGTTAATCCTATACCACAATATGTAAGTTGGTATAGTGTGTTGTTGATCAGTGCTATAGTCCCTCGACTAAAAGAGCAAAAATCTCGATAAACTCAATGAATGCATGTCCTTTCATTTTGAAAAAAATTTCAAATTTTGAACTTTTCCCATCACTGGTCACATTTTCATGTACATACCAGAGGCTAGAATCACAGCCCACTAAAATTTCTGTGGTAACGAAATAAAATTACCAAATAATGTGAATGCATTCTCATATGTATTTAAAGCTGCACTATCCAATCCAGCCAAAAAGTGCAACCTCACAGTGAATATCTTAGATTAGGCCTACAGGGGAGACCACATTTTGAATAAAACGCGCCTGTAACTGTACCTCAATGGTGGTGCGGAAAACTGCTCACCTAGTGTATAATATGTAAGTTGATATAGTGTGTTGTTAATCAGCGCTATAGCCCCTCAACTAAAATTGCAAAAATCTTGACCTATCTCTGTTGGCCATTTTCTCATGTATCAGAGGCTAGAATAACAGTCCACTGAAATTTCTGTGGTAACCAAATAAAATTTGTGAATAATGTGAATGCAATCTCATACTTGAAGCTGCACTAGCCAGCCAAAAAGTGTAACCTCACAGTGAATACATATTGTGGATTAGACCTAGTATATGAGAGACCACATTTCAAAAAAAAAAACGCGCATGTTACAGTACCTCTAATATGCTAGTGCAGAATGCAGAAAACTGAAAACTGCTCACCTATTGTATGTACAATATGTAAGTTGGTATAGTTTGTTGTTAATCAGTGCTAGTCCCTTGAGTTGATCTCACTCAGAGTTGAACTCTTTTTAAAAAAGAGTCTGAAAGAGTCAATGAGTTTGACTCCTTTACAAAATGAGTTCAAAAACTGTTTTGAGAATTATTCTCAGTTCTGCTCACTATGATTTTTCAGTTCATATAATTGATATGATTTGAGCGATAAATCATGCTTCCATATTTAAAACTAGCTCAATTATACATATGTATTTTCATTAAATAAGATTGTACTAATCGGTTGATTGTGAGGTCTATTAACCATTCAGACTTTTTATAAGAATACTGAAAAATTTCAAGTTATTTCAGGTCCAAAACAAGTTTCAAAAGAGTTACAACTTTATTTTGTAAAGGAGTTGAACTCCAGAGTTTTACTCTTCTGATGAATAGGTTTGAAAAGAGTTCAATTTTTGAATCTTTTTGAAAAGAGTAATTAGGTTTGGAAAAAGTCAACCGTTTTTTTTTTTTTTTTTTTTTAAAGAGCCTGCCCAACGTTGTTCATTTTTCAGTTCTGCTTCATATTGTAAAAACGAGATGGGAAATCAATTTGTACACTTGTAAAAAGATAATTGGAATACTCAGGGATCTCTGAGGTAAACATGAATTTTATATTTTTAGGTCCTTTAAAAAATTACTTCTTGGGCAATAACAAGTTGATGAATTTCAGCTTGTTCTATGAAATTTTTCCACACAGTTCTTGATTTTGCCATCAACCCACAGTCCACAATTCATGTTCCAAAGTAAACTTTTTCACCTTATCAAAAATTCAAACTTTTGGCGAAGGAGTAAGGAATAAAAATTTAAAACTGCTCATCATTCATACGAGTATCCAAATTTTGAAACAAAATCACAGCTGTGCTTTGATATTTTCTTCAAAAATGACGATTCATTATTCAAGATGAAGCTGCCCTTGTACAAAAATTGCACGAATTGATAGAAAACTCGAAATAATGATCGGTTACTAGCTTGAAAAAAAATTATTTCTGGTTAGATTTTGGGCCAGTAATTTTGAAAAACTCGAGATGGGTAGAAAAAGCTATGGATCGCTGATTAAAATTTCAACGAGCCATACAAGCCCCCATAAAAGATACACCACAGGCACAAGAGGTCATCACTTCGCGAAAAGTGGCCACTGATAAAGCGATGGGAAACAGGCAGGGTTTCAGAAGGTGCCACTGCTCCAAGAAGTTCATCTTAGAACGTTGTTTGTGAGTAAATCATAAGATTTTATCGACTCGAAGTGCCACAACAGCCTATCTTTAATAGTAAAAACCAACTTTAACTAAATGTGACTAGTAAAAGGTCGACTTCGGACTTCAGCTAGATTAAGTGGACTTGAACTAGGTAATATGTACTTTTTTAAAGTTATAATTCGCATTAATTTCATGCCAAAATCCACAGTATGGACGAACGATGATACGAGTAAAATGGCAAATATTACCCGTGGAAGTGGTTAGTTTTCTTCCAAGATACGGTGGTGTTCCAAATTATACCATGAAATAATTTGGCTCTTAAGAACACAAAATAGGTATCAATAATCATTGAAACTGTTCTTCCACAAGAGTAAACTTTACTACGCTCGAGTATTATTGAGATATTGTAATTTTTACGAATCAAGCCACTTTTCAGGTAATTTCATGGCAAACATCAATTCACAAAATACAAAATTTTGTACCCAAATTTCATTCTATTTGTCACGACGACTTTTTCAACTCATTTTTGCTTAAATAACCTGCACTCTCCTATCAGTAAATCGCCGTATTTTTCAGCATTCCTCCAGCACCAAACATATCCACAACAAAATATACTTAACCGCCACATTCTGCTGGCAAATTACACGCATCACAATTATTATTACGATTTCGATAATCACCAAAAATTACGTTCATTTTTTTCACAGATAACGCGTTCGACATCACAATCCCACATCTCATTTCCGTATCATCAACAGCGAGAAGAGAAGGTGAAATAATTACCTACACCTGGAAACCCTACAGAGCGCTGTTGTCCGAATAGACGAGTACAGCCACAGGTACAGTAGGTATATGGTATTTTTGGAGCGTAAAATCACCTCAACGCCGCATTCGACGTCGTAATATGGCGAAAAATCTCGTACATTGCACAACATTACATCACCACGTTGCTCTTTTATACTCGTACTACACAATAAATTCATAAAAATTTAGCGTCTCTTACGCAAAAACGATGGAAAAAAATTACACCTAAAAATAATACACATCTACCTACCAAAATTACTTCTACAACGACCGACGACGTATCTCTATAAACCGTGACAAAACAACGCCGAAAAAAAAAATCTCCATTTTCTCGTAGCTAATAGATATGATGAGAGGAATATCAAGGTAGTAGTTTTCTCACTATAAATAATCGATCAACGCAGACTACAAGTAGCATTAGTCACCGATGAAAATGAAACCAGTCAGTGGCTACATTTCCAGCATTCAATTTAATTCAACCCTCGAGTCCACTAAGTCCGAGAGACTCGGTATAAAAATTTCTCCGCGTGGTAATAAACTTATCCGGTCCACGTCCATAGTGTGAGAATGGTCCATTAACGATGCAAACGCGCGACAAAGACGAGAACTTATTTTTCTATACGTTTACAGCATTCTGAATAATATACCAGCGTGTATCTCTCTATAGAGCTGTAGCATGGTAGACGTTCTAATGTATAAATTCATTCGTCATTACGTGTTCGACCAAATGAAAAAAATCTACATCAAGGTGAGAGAAGGAAATGAACACGTTGGATCAGGGAACAGAGCCAAAAAAAATTATTCGTACGTAACCGGTTCGGTCATCAAACTTGCATGGCATAATATTTGGCCAAAGTTCACACTCTGACTCGACTCCATTCGACGATGATATTTGGGGAAATTTACCAATTTATTTTTGGAAAATCCGCACTCACTTGAAATAAATTTCTACTAGGTTTGTCAGAATATGAAATGAGTTTAGTTATTTATATTTTTACAAATCGAATGATGAACTAGGATGAAATAAATTTTTCAAGGGACTTTTCTACGTATAGCTCAAGGTAAGATATATGTACGTACATACATATGCATAAAGTAAAGGTCTCATGGAAAAACCTGGTAAGTCTAAAATTTTCCAAAATTGAAACACTGGTATTTTTGAATTCGTCTTGACTACGATAAAAACCATGAATTCATTTCTCATAAGAATGAAATGTGACTTGTGATGAAAAAAAAGACTTGAAAAAACGTCCACCATGCGCAGCGTGGGATGGCGATAATAGTGATAACTGATTATTCTGGTTTTTGTTTCAGAAGTCAATGATTGCAAGACAGTTTTTGCTTTTTCTGTTGAAAGAAAAAAAAACATTGGCACAAAGATTAAACTTTTGTTTAACAGGCATTTTCTTTTTTATAATAAACCTGTCAAACCTTAAAGGATCGTTTCTTTATCAATACAAATCCTCAATGCCTCTTTAGCTTTCCAATTTCAAGAAAATATCGAATACGAACAGAAATCTGTCTCAAAGTGCCGATTTCCCAGCAATTTGCGATCGCTGAATTCAAATACCTATTCATTTTTGGGATTTAATTCTTCACAATCCAAACATCGATTTACCTCCGACACCCAAATTATCAAAACATCAATATCGAAAAACCAACATCAAAAATAATTTTTTCTGAAACTCGTATTTCAAAAAAAAAACGCCTACACATGAAGAGTGATATTCCAAAACTCGCTTTGTCCATTTTTATCGAAGTTGGGTTTTCAGCGGTACCTGGTAGATGAAGTATTAACTCACATTCCTACATCATCAACCTACCAAAATGAGGCGTTAAACTCACCTAAATAGCCAATTCACTAAAAATTTAAAAAAAAATAGAGTTCCAAAACGCGCTTAGTCCATTTTAATTGGAATTTTTTTCAGCAGTAGTTAGTGGATGAAGTGCATACCTACACTCCTACATCATAAATCCACCCAAATAAAGTGCTAAACTCGCCTAAAAAGCCAATTTACTAATTTAAAGGGAAACGGTTTTTCCTCTTTCCTGAAAAGTTGTGAAAATGGACAAAGCGAGTTTTGGAATATCACTCTTCACATATTTTATCCATAACCCTCGAGAAACTTGCAAAATACCTGCACAAAATCGAACGAACGAATCCTTTCGTCGAAAATTATACGTATTATACGTACAATAACGACGATTAATTTTATTCAATCTCGTAGCTCGCATCCTTCCCTGCCCACTTCTCCTTTTCTACACACTTTGACGTCTAGTCGAATGCGTATACTAAAAACTAACACGATTATATACGATAGGCGGTCACAATTCCGTAAGTATAAGTAATCCGGCCGGTCGTCGTAGGTCTATTGGCCTCTAATATATAGGTTACGTGTAAATTATTAAACCTGGGAAAAATACAAAATCGAAATTTTTTCGCTTCGTTGAGTTTTCATTCTCAAGGATTAATAGACCTCTATCCTATATCAGCAGTAAACTATGGGAAGAATGAGGAGATGTGTTCGGAAATGTTCGGATACGCTCGGAATACCCTCGTTTGACTATGGTATTTTTTTCATCTACAGGAGACAAATCTTCAAAAAAATTTATATAAAAATATTATAATAAATAATTCCCTAATAAAACCTATTATAATTGGACTATTTAAATTAAAATAAATGCCAAAAAAATAAAGAAAAAAAATATTATAACAAATAACTTAGGATTTTGTCGAAAATTCAAGTCAATAGGTAAGTTTTTTCGCCCACAACATCGATTTGAATAAGAGCAAATCATATCCAGTACAATTTTGAAGGCTGACATTAAATGGATCAATTACCAAGAGTGACCGTACAAAAGAGTTCTGTGTGGGGGGGGGGGTGTGGAGAGGAAGCATGAACAAACAAATTGGAGGACTGGAGCATTTAGCAAACAACTACTAAAAATATATCCGAATTTGAACCCTAAAATATCAGAGGTAATCGATTGGAATTTTCTGATGTTGATCAATTTTCAATGTAAAAACTATTTTTCAATGTATCTTTTTAACGTGGGTACTCGTATATTATACTTGGCCTGTTTATCAAAAAGACATTTGAAGAAACACGGTTGAAAATTTTAGATTAATTCTCCTTTCAATAATTTCAACGAAAAAAGTCCAAAAGAAAACTAAATTGTTCGAATTACTAGCATAGACTGAGACAACTTGAACGGTTGAGAGAACTAAATTTTCGTATCCAATCAACAAAGAAAAACTTAAATACATGTATGGTATAACGCAAATACGAGTATTTAAAATGGCCCAAAAAACCAATGATTACAAGAAAGTTTTTGCTTTTTCTTAAAGCCAAATTTAAAAAAACACTGGCAGTAAAAAAACTTTTTTTTGATCTCGTATGATTAAACCTCACATGGAGTGTGTCCATACTTGAATCATTTTCATTTTTTCTGCAAAATGACTATTTCCAAAATTGAGAGGGCAGTGGTCTAATCTGACAACATTCGACGTTTTTAAATGCAGTATGTATTCGGTGTGACTTTATAAGTCGAACAAAAAAGGTTCTCTTACAGAATAACCAATCTCGGAAATTACAGGAACAATAAGCAATCAAAACTCTAGAAAGAAGGGAAAAAAACCAAATTTTTCAAAATTTTTGAAATCACGAATTTTATTGAATTCAAACACAAATTGTCAGGAAACGTTGAAAAGACATCAAACAACTCACATTTCAGTACCAGTATAAATGTAAATCTGAATTTGATCCAAATCTGACATACTATATCTAAGAAACCGAAGGGCAAATTCATCTAGTTCAATAAATAGTTATATGATGTTGATGAAGGGGAAATTTCTCAGAAGGTAGGTACTCTTATGCAGTGACCTAAAAATTATTGAGCAAGTTCACTTCGAGTGGGAGCCAACCTGGACAAATTCTGAGCTTCCTAGCCGTTAAAGAGGCTGAGCCAGGTGTCCTCACAGCGAGACCATTTTTGATATTTTTTTTTATATTTTTCTGGTACTGTTTTTTGTGCAAAACCCTGGTCACTCCACCCTCCTCTTCCTCCTCACACCGAAAAATAAGCAATTCGAGTTCCCGAACATCTCCGACTCACAACCTTTGAAATTTAATGACACTTTTTAGTCCTCTTCAAGCGACTTGAAAATTGGTTGATCGCAAATATTTCGATTTCTCGTCAATTTTACACTATTCTGCTATTAAAAATACTATTTTAGAAAAACTAACGCTAGATTGTTCTCAGCGAGTTAAAATGTCCCGATAAACGTCTCTTTCGCAATCATTCAGATGGCATTTTCAAAATTCACACTCTTCCTACTCATTTTCTCAGCGAGTGTAGGGAAAAATTGAGCCAAAAGAGAAGTGAAGTTGGATGATTTGATCGAAATGACCGTAAAAGTGTGTTAATCGGAGCGTTACAACTTGCTGCGAACAAATCCAGTGTTAGTTTTCCCCCAAAAGGATGTTTTAATAGTTATACATAATTATAGAAAGCGCCGCAAAACTGATGAAAAATGCGAATTTTTTGCGATTAATGAAGCATCAAGTCGCAGGTATAGAGGATTAAAAATTGAACCTATTTTTTGAAGTCAATGAGTCAGAAGGTTCGCAAACTCGAATTGAATCTTTTCAGGGAGCTATGGTGAACGAGTGACCAGCTTTTTGTAATACAGAAGATGATAGCCAAAAATTGCAAAAAAGAAACGCTTTTTCAAAAATGACCGCAATTTGAGCACTCCAGCACCGGAATAAGAACTTGACAGAGGTGCGCCGCGCTAGTGTCGCCTTGTTTATGATTGGCTGATGAAAGATCCCAGTATAAACATTGGAATGTAATGTTGTGAAAATTGAAGGAAAATTGTTGAAAATTGCTGATAACAACGGGATCTTTCGTTAGTTCCGGTGTTTTTGACTACCATTTCCTAGAGCGCGACAGTTGTCTTGTCAAATCCCTATCATATTAGCCCGAGAAACATTTTTTTGAAGCAGATGGAATTTTTCTGTAAGTGTTTATTTTTCTTTGAATCACTACTACTAATTTCGCAAATATTTCCCATTGCATTCTTCACCTCCATAACACTTTTCAGAATTTCTTCAACGGTGGAGCCAACCAAAACGATTATAAAATCCTTTGTTGAGAGCATTTTCATTCCCAAGGACGACTCCATTCGATCGAATTCTTTTTCCATCTCCATATTTCTGATCACAGAATCGACACCCAAATTTTCACTTTTTTCGCAACACCACTGCTAAACTCCTGACGTACCAATATACCTTTTTCTTGCGAAAATTCGTAATATGTAAGTATACCCCACACTCCATCATTCATTTTATATGCAACGAACGCAACCTAAATTCTTAATCCTTTCTAAAATACAGTACACGAAGAGGAGAAAAGCTCGCTATAAAGAGTATCTAGGCAAACCTTTGCCGTAAGGATTAGCTTCGGTTAAGTATAAGTAAATACGAAACCTACTTAATAAGTGAAATCCACTCGACGACGACGCCTGCTTCGCTGTATACGTAGAACGTACCTACGTTCGCAACTTGTATTACCAATCGAAATTTTAACCCTACCTTGTGTGGCTTTCTTTGCCCAAGACGACGAGCCGATAATCTTCGTCGTCGTCGTAGTCGTTGAGCAAATACCCACAAAGCTCGGTATGCGGCGGCCTACTACACTGCACCCCACTCGCCGAAAACAACATCAAAAATTACCACCGTTCTACACCATCTGTGATCTCTTCGCTTCGCGTTCCACTCTCGCCTCTCGCCATGCCAAATAAACACACTGACACGTGTCAAAAAACACTCGTAACACGTTAAAAACTTCCACCTGATACGGTATAGACCGCAATTAGTATATTGTCTCGTAAATTATGAAAATACACGACGCGAGAAGATTCTTAATACATACGCGTACCTCTTCCATATACCTACTCGTAGTGTAGAGTGTGGCATAGCCAGGCATCTCGCATCGTCATAGTCATACGCGAGAGATGCGAGAATAACGCGGCGATGGCAGCAGCCCGCTGCGGCACAGGAGGCGAGCGGCACGCGGCAGCTCCGTCAACGTCTACACACTGCACGCCGTATTCCAACAACTTTTCAACTTTATACCAACGGCAAAAGGTAAACTTTTTTCCCCTTGGAGATGCCTCTGCTCGCCTGCCTGCCTTTCTTACTCGTACACCGAGATACGCAACGTACCGAGAAGAAAGAGCACCAAGTTATATAGGTAAGGTACCACACAGTTAGTCTTTTTATAATACTCGGTAACAGTATACAACACACTGCTACCGCGTCACCGTATGCCAAAAAAAGCTCTCTGAAAATCTAAAGCGAAATTATCCAGCTTACTTACGCACCCCCTAAAGCTGCACAACAGCTCCATATATAATGTGAACCTCTCAAGCTTTCCAACTTCTTCACGTATTCTTCTCAAGTCTTCGCTTGACAACTAGAAATTTTCAGCAGACAGCGACGATTGAAAATTAACAACCAACGTACTCGTATATATAGGAAGTTGGGTATATCAACTAAATGCAATCCTCGTGAAACGCAAACGAGGAACGTAAACACCTTCTTCAGCTTGAACAGGTAATAAACCGCTCGTTCGTACGCTCCATAAGCTCGCAAATTAGTGGCAGAAATTCATCCCCCGCCCCCACCCCTCGGCGCCTTTTCGAAGCTCCGTCTAATACGACCACGACCGGCATAATTACATCAATTACTGCGAGCAAGAGACGAGATAAAATAAAACCAAATATCCGGCCATCGTTGGTGCCATAAAAACAATTCGCATGAACCGTTGCAATTGCAAAATTACGACCGTATAACCTTACTCTTCTCTTCTCTTCGTCCTCTCTTCTATCCTTCCGAATATTACGTACGTATATTCGATCGTGTCTGTTATCAAGTTGACAGCGAATTAGCGAAAGTGATTAAGTGTGATAAGATAGATAATCGAGGCGTATCGTATCGATTTTCTCGTAATTACCGATAACAATAAGGTGTCTACTCGTATGGAATTCCAAAAACAAAGTTTCGCACATTTGAAACGCCATGTTTTTGTACCACTGTCCGTTTTTTTTCTCCATACGTATAAGATACATTACATATGTATGTAGTTCCAGTGTTCAACTTCCTTCCTCATCTTTCCGATCACAAATAGATTAGTCCTGAAACTTTACCTGAAACTCAGCATAATATTCGCTGATTGCAAGAGAGTTTTTGTTGATTCACTGCATGAGAGATGATTGATTCCTCACCTTGAAATTGAATTTAAAAGAAAAAAAGAAAATTCAAAACATCAACAATCTGAATAGTATTAATCGTTATTTATTAATTTTTTACCAAAGAAGAAACTTCTCAAGATTTTCGTCCATGATTTTGAACAGCACCGCAATTTATGGAAAGAGCATAGTCTGAAACCCCCTTGACCGAGAAATACGCCATCTTTGGTTATAGAAAGAAATTTTTAAGGACTCAATTTAATAATAATACCGCCAATTTATGTTATTTTTTCACCTCATATTCATTTAAATACGCAAAATATACATTTTCCCACCATTTTTTGATTCCATTTCATTATATGACTGAAATGAAAAAATCACATTACGGTCATAATTACGAAATCTATAACCGAAAATGGCGTATTTCCATACCTTTACCGAAAATTGGGCGGGCTTAATTAATTTTTTGATTTTTGGCAAAATTCTAAAAATTCAAATTCGACTATTTTTGACGATTTATGTTTTTTTTTTCGAAAAATATTTAAGTATGTAATTAATGTTTATTCGATAAAAACTACGGAAAGTGCTGAAACTAAAATCCAACTGCCTTGAGCCGAATTCCACCATTTGCAAGAGCTGTAATATGTATTAAGTAATAGACAAGATGGGGGTAACGGCCCTATTTTTTTACCCCCCTAAGGACATATCTTGAAATTTCTTCTGACCTAATGAAGCTAGAGAAAAACTGAAAAGCGCATTGAAATCAGCATACATTCGTTGACAAGATTCAGTGTTTGCCAAACGTTTAATTTCATTAGGTTCGCCAGAAAAAATTTTTTTTTGCAAAAAAACGAGTTCGCAATTTTTTTTACCCCCATTCGCTATTTCGTTTACCCTCGTTCGCTATTTTTTTTACCCCCCAATTTTTTCTGTGTTTTCAATAGTAACAACATAGATTCAACGTTTCCTGACAAATTATTAATTAATCATGCCAAAAAGTGCCTTTTCCGTTATCATTAGTGTATTCATTGCTTAAAAACCTAATTGAGAATAAAATTGAGAATTTATAAAGATTATTTGTGCAAATTTTCAACAAAAAAATTTAATGCACGTATTTTTGGACTCTAAAATTCCTGGAGACCTGGACCACCAGATGAACGCATTTTTTTCACAAGAAACTATTTTTTAGAAGTTTTTTGCGGATATAGATGGTAAAAAATTGCTGTGAAAGTCCCTGTTACAATTTTCTGTTTCCATGTTATTGCTATACTTAAGGTCTTCAATTTTGTACCCGTTTTTGTTTTGTTTGCTTTCACAGACAACCTATATTAGAGGGGTATCAATCATTTATTCAATTTTTTTGGTTGATTGTTTACATTGATGTAATCAACTGTAGAAAGTGTTTCTTAGACAATATTATTTACAAAAGTTCAGAGCCATACATTCAAAACTTCCCCAAAAATGAATAAAATTTATATCACGCCTTTAAACGCTCTTCAGCGAGCAAAAATTCTGAAAATAGTGGGAGGGTAAAAAAATTGGAGAACAAAAATTAATATGGTTTTTCTATTTTTTTACCCGGTAAAAAAAATAGAAAACTGGGCTCGAATCGTTCCCTATTTTTTTACCCCCTCTAAAAATTTTTAGAAAACAATTTTGATGAAAACTAACCAGCTCATCTAATAGACCAGAGTGTGTAGAATTCAGTGATGTACTCACGAACTCATTTTGATGGAAATTAGTGCGTCCAATTCTTAAAATCAAAACACACTTTTTTAAAATTTTGTTAAGAAAATCGACTAAAATTCACATCGCATTTTTCAAAGTCCCCTGAACCATGAAGATTAAAAGGAAAATGCAGTTTTTCAAGGGCATTATGCTCCAAAAGAACCACAAAACATGTTGATATGGTTTTCAAATCGATTCATGACTTCGGTGGCTTATTTTTCAGAAAATTCTTGGGGGGTAAAAAAAACTAGAGAGGGTAAAAAAAACTGGGCCGTTACCCCTATATCAACGAAAAATAATTCTGAAATTCAGCATTATCTATTCGCTGATTGCAAGAAAGTTTTTGTTGATTCGCCGCATGAGAGATGATTAATTGTTCTTCACTGTGAAATGAAATTCAAAAAAAGAAAAATTCAAAACATCTGCAATTCGAATACCTAGTTTTCAACAGTTTTTTTTTTTTTTCATCACCAACGAAGAAACTCTTCATGAATTCCATCTATGATTTGAACAGCACCGCAATTTATGGAAAGAGCATGGTCTGAAACTCTCTTGATCAAAATTTGAGTGGGCTTAATCGATTTTTTTGATTTTTTGGCAATATTCTAAAGACTCAAATTCGACTATTTTCGAAGATTTATGTATTTTTTTTTTCAAAAAATATAATTAGGCTATGTTTATTCGATAAAAACTATGCAAAGAGCTCAAACTAAATTCCAACTCCCTTCAGACGAATTTCACCATTTGCAAGGAGCAAGGACCATAATAAGGATCCAAAATGGTTGAAGAATGATCAAAAATGAAATCATTGATAAGTAGGTATCTTCAATGTGATCAACACATTTCAATTTCAGAATATCATGATCATCGCCACCACATACAAAGTAGTAAAAATTCAGTTTTCCTTGAATTTTTTGGTCCCGGCTACCAAAAATCGGCTCGGGCGGTTTAAATTTGGCACAACCTGTGAAAAGGTGCTGCAGATGTGACTTTTTAAAAGTTTGATCTATACTAGCCTTATAATCGACCCCTCTCTAGAATAAAAGAAGTCATTTTTTAAAAAAAATGTTCGTTCTGAATTGACTGGGGGGAGGGGTCCAAATTTCCAACGATCAAGGAGAGATCTAAAATATGCGTTTTGTATGGGATTTTTTCAACATGATGACTTTGAATTATGAGCCAGATTCATTTTCAAAAAAAAAATTCGGATGGTTTTTGATTTATAATGTGACCAATAGTAACTTTCATCGATAAAAATGATCACGCTATGACGCCTGGACGTCCTTAACCAAATGGCAATATTATTCGAAATGCCAAAAGAAAAATCTACTGTATAAACACAATCATCACCAAATCGCTGATTGCAAGAGGTTTTTTGCTTGTTGCTAAAGCTTTGTAATAATCATGTCCATTTTTCATTTTCGCATCATTACTACCTAGATACGCCTAAATGAGCATTTCAATGTACCTATTGGCAAATTGAGCTAGTCGAGATATCAAATCTCCTAATATAATTCTAGCTCTTTCATTACATCCCCTTTGAATTAGAAGTTGGACGATACGACTAGCGGAGCTTTCACGCGTATTTTTCACGAAGTATTTAGCCAAATAACGAGATCACGGTTTTTGATTGTTCATAGATCTCGGTGGAATCGATCATACGAGGAGAAATTTTCATCAAAAGATGCTCAATGTGGTTAATTATTACAATCAGAATTCTCAAATCACAAAAAATAAGAATTTTAAACATTCACAGTGAGCCTGTTTGCTCTTAGATAGAATGTTTATGGTTTCAATTTGAACCAGGAAAAAAAATATGATAAAAAGAGGGACTAAAAACAGTCCCATGAATTTTATCTCAACATTTGGTAAGGAATTATTCATTCCTTAGTATCGTCGTCTTTCAGTTTATTCGACATTTCTATGAATGAACTTTTTCGTTAGAAAAGAACATTTGTACGAGTAAGTAAGCATATTTTTATTTATTGATCACTACGATCAACAGATTTCCCAGAACTGGAAATAATTCCTTCTATGTACTTGTAGATAAAATTTGCATTCTCAGGAAGGTAACTTGCAATTCAATGCTTAAGATGAATAGGGGGGCCGGGGGGGGGTTGAAAAATGGAAAACAACAAGATCGCATAAAATTGGAAACCATCTCGACAATGATACGTGAAATCGTGAGATCTTTGTTAGCACATTTTAAGGATCGCAAACTGACTTACTCATTTTGATATGTAACTAGATGAAGCACATTTTACGTACTTATTTGATTATTTCTATACAGCGAAAAATTCGAACTCACCTGGAACAAAGAAATATATAAAATTGCAAATTAGTGATTTTAATTAATCATCTTACAATTATTTATTCGATCACTACACTGCATTTGTTCACTTGAGCGGTGCTCGTGACTAACTAGTAAGTCATACTAGACACATTAAAATACGTAACTATGTTTCCGGGTTTAGACGTTATGTAAATGATAAGTGAGTTGAGAAGTCATATTTTTTTGAATTTTGATGAAGTCTTGTAAAAAAATCATGGTCAAATGATTTCAACAGGACGTACTTGCCAAAAATTTCAAATTTTTAGGACACCGCCCATTTAGCTCTCGCTTCCCAAGTAAAGGCTCAAAGTTGAAAATGTTTAAAAAAATTTCATGTTTCAAAAAAAAATAGTTTGATTTGGGTGATCTTCTGAAGTTTACCGTCAGGGGTGAATTGAATGCTCAATTTCAGTGTTATTCTATCCTAAGGAAGTGATCACAAGATTATTATTCATTTTGAAGAATAGAGATATTATATTGAGAAGTTCTGAACTTGGCAACAATGAACTTAAACCATCTTAATGGTGTAGAGCAATACTTGATTACGAAATACATATAATTCAGCGCAGGTTTTTACACTATTAGTTAAACATGTCCAGAAGTTTTTTATTTCCCGATTAACGCTTCTCGACGTCTTCTTGCACAAGGAATAAAATATTCAATCTCCACATATCTCCAAGAAACAATCTGAACTATTTGTTCTCATACAACTCTATTCAAGTACTAATTACAAGAAAATCTCTTCGTCTTTCAGTCACTAACTTTTGATCATTTTTTAAACCAAAATACGAGTATGAGGGTTCTCAATCCAATGAGATGGTCTCCGAAATAATTTCAGCTGCGGAAAATTGAGGTCCTAGGCGGTTTTCATTTTCCAATACAGCTCCCAATATGGCGTAAGTTGATTTTAAAAAATAGAACGACCAGTTATTCCGCAAAATTAGATTTCTCATCACATTTATTTGTAAATTACTATCACGTGCGAAAGCCAAATTTTGACAAAATTTAAAATGATAGGATTTTTTTAAAGGCCCGTCACCTCGAAAAAAAAATCCTAAATAAGGATGAATAGCGAAAAAAATGTCGAACGATTTTGATAAAATTCCGTGATTATCTTTATTTTGAGTTAAAACTGATTCAGAGAAAATTTAGCACAGGAGGTGCCCTTAGAGGAGAGCTATGGGTCCTCAAAAAGGGGACATTTTTGAAATTATCTCGTTTTTCTGCTCCAACTTCTACCAGACATATTCTGGAATAAATAGCTCAGTTTCGGAAGGTACATATGTTTGTATTTTAGATTCAGCATCGACCAAGGCCATTGTCATCAAAATCTAAGACTACTTCAAGGTTCCAATAAGCGGTTGAGCGAATCGCTCATTTTTGGGCAAATTCATATTTTGAAAATTTTTTCATTTTAAATACTTCGCATTAATTACTCTGAAACATCAAAAGAAGTTATTTCTGAAACCGAGAAAAATATATTGGAACACAGAGGTGCCAAATTTTTCCATCATTATTACACTGCTGGAGAATCCAGGAATTTTCAAAAAGTCGCTCGAGGCTCCAAAATGACTCGAACCCACCTGAAGTCGTCTTCAGAGAGTGCTGAAATTGGAGTGCAGAGTAAATTTCGGCTTCTCATCTCAATTTGATGAAATTTTGTGAAAATTTCAAGTTTCAGAAATTTACTGGAGGCTCCAGTAATTTTCAGAACGTCGCTGGAGACTAGTAAACGACTTGAAATCCACCTGCAGTCGACTTTGTAGTGTATCGAAATTAGTTTGCAGAATGAATTGTGGCAATTTCAAAATTCAAAAATCTACCGGAGGCTCCAGAAATACTCTAAAAACGGCCTGAAACAGTTTACAATCGATTTGGCAGGTAGAAAATAGGGTATGTTCCAAATTTCAGCTTTCTAGGTCAATTCGGGAAAATTTTGATTTTTTCTTTCATTTTTGGCCTAAATTTGATTTTCAAAAATTCACCAAAAATTGAAAAAGGCACTTTAGCACTTGAAATTTTGCCAGGTGATGAATTCTTGCTTGCTCTTTCGATCCAGCGTTGTAGGGTTTAATTTCGAGAAAATAAGCGCATTATTTGGGAGATACGGCCTGTTGAACTTCTTATTCAACAATTTTTTCTCAATTTTCTTTTTTTTTCAAGTTTTTACAGCCTTGATTGTTCTTATTCATCGTGTTTTTTCAGAAATTTCCAAAATTGGACTATGAGGAATTTATTCAGAATTTCGAAGAAGCGCTGAAAGGTGGGGAAACTTCGAAGCGTGTCCCCAGTGCCTGTCGCTCGATGGCGAAATGCGCCCAATATGCTAAAAAGTACATAGTAAGCCATTATTAAAAATTTTTTTTAATAAATACGTTTTCAGACAAGAAAAATTTGAATACCAGCTCCGAAATGCGGTCAGTGAACCAAACGATGACAATTTTAGACCTAACCTAAATAATTCTGATAACTTAGGACCTGATGTTCATCATTCATTGGGTAAGGTGGTTTTTTAATTTGGCGGTGCTCGGAGTTTTTCAATTTATTTTGAAAAGAAAAAGTTTTCAAAATACAATTTACCTGAAAATAAGCGACGCGATTTGCAAATGTTCAACTACTCACAATCAATAGAACCCTAAAACTGGCCTCGGATATTGATGTCAATGGCTTACGGGCTATTTTTCTCAAAACCGGTTGGATAAATAGGTTGGGGCAAGAATGAAAAAAATATTTGAAAGTTTCCCATCATTGAATATACATTCTCCTTTCCAGAAACACCTACGCAGCTAAATTTTTTACTAAATCACTTTCAACTCGGAATAAAATTCTCTAAATCCTCTGGCATTTTTATTTCACGATCCACCCTATTACATACATCTACAGGCGTGTTTTGAATATCACTTCAAAAATCAGTGAGAGTAAAAAGGAGATTTTCAGGCAGAAAATTCAAATAAAAATTCTCACAAGTCTCGAAATGTGTGATTCGGCATCCACATTCCACAACCCTGAGAATCTTCATTCTGAGTCATATTTCAGTAAACGATACGTTAGAAGGAGTACTTTCACCATGAGTGAGAAGAAGTATATTTTTCGAAGGTGATTTTTTTCAAAAAAGTGCCCCTAGTCAGAAAATTGGCGAATGTTTTTATATACCTATATTTCAACCACCAACGTAATCGCAGGATCATTTTATACATGAACGTACAAAAGTGTACCTACACCTGCATACTTTTTGCCATTTCACCACAATTTGCGACCGAACCGCAAGACTGACAAGAAAACTATTCTACGTAGAGTAAGCGATGAAGAAAATAGTTACTCGTCATTTATTCGCTAATTGTAAGGTTTCTGCTTTTTTACATGTACGAGTAGTTTATTGGTTGCTCTTGATTTTTTTTTCAATTTTCAACATTTAAGGTTGAATTTGGAACTCTAACCTCAAAAATTTAGCATACAAAAATGATTGTGATTTATCAATTTTTCGTTTCTTCATTAAAATACAGATGTTCGATTTTTTTAAACCTAATAAAACTTCAGCTAAAAAAGTCAAAAATTGAAAACAAAAGAAAAAAATAAAAAGTATCGCCTTTTTCGCCAATTTATGAAATTTTTGGGCAATTTTGCAAAATTCAATACCTTCCCCACCAATGTTCTGTCTGGGCAGTTAAAATTTTCTCTTCGAATCTGCCTTGGGTCTCCATACTCTGGAAAAAAATGAGAGAAATCCCCGACTGAGTGACTGGGAAGTTACCTCGTTGGATTTTTTTTCCACCAAAAACTCACTGGGAATTGATCAAATAAATGTACAAATACCAACAAATGAATTTGAATTTCTCAACCTATCTGGCTATCCATGAAATTTTATATTATCTAAACTTTAAGTACTATAAAGATCATGGCATTCGTTACATTCGCAATACGTATTTAGAGAAACAATGCATAAATAAATATTCGTACATCCAAATACAAGGGTTCTATACCCTGCTACGAATAAATTGCATAACGAGTACTAAAATCTGAAAAATTCGCCTCGCTCAGAGTCAAATACTTATCCGGTTGGGATGAGGGAGCATAAAAACTAGAAGAACCTCACATATAACGAGTATGTTCTGGATTCAAAACATCTAAAAGGGATATTAAATCAACGTACAGCAATGACGGTTCGGAGAAAATATTTCATAACAGAAAGTATGCTACGTACTCTCGTATATTCGTGTTTTTTCAAAAAAAAAAACAACAACAACAACAACAATAACAACATGAACGATACCAGCACGAAAAAAATGCACACCGGTAAGCTCGTCGTTATTCGCAAAAATATGTACTACAAAATGGTACGTATTCCAGACGAAACACAGGTAATAACCATTTCAATACCGAAACGTACACTTGTAGTAGCTGTTCAAAATTTGAAAAATCCACGAGTCTTTCGACCCTTCCACCTGACAACCCTTCTACAGATTTCGACGATACCGAGAAAATCACGATATACCGACGTTACAACAACATTTGTAATTAAAACTTATTCTAGTCGATATGAGTTTTCAATTATAAAATACCATCACAGGTCGGTGGGGTCGGGATTTCGGTTACATGGTGCTTGTACCAACATTACAAGCCCTCCGGTATACGTAACTCGCGATGTTCGTATATTATTCAACGAGAACAAATATTATAGCTTTAAATTCTTTGTAAAAAATGTAAAAATTTACAACAACGCTAATTAAATCTTTTCCGATAGGTTACAAGACATCGCCCTGGCCCTGGTACGATATAGTTCGTTAATCAATTCTCTTCTCTGTTTTCTATACAGTTTGTTGGTTTTTTTCAACCCCCTTCTATAGGTAGGTATAAGTATAACGAGCGACGTAAACGAGCACGCAAAATACGACCACAGATAGATAGGCGAGTCTACGAGGTAGGTATCCGGTGTATAAGAAAAACTTTTTCACACCCTTCGAAAAAAAATCCGATACAAAAGCGCCACGCCGCTTGGTTTGTACGACTAAAGCAAAAGCACTGGAGGCAGCAACACGGTGCGGTATAAAATAACAAAAACAACGATGATAAAAAGTTCATTAAACTGTTTAGCTTAAGCTACTATGCGTATAGTTTATAAACGAGCCGCCGCCTCACCGCCGCGCCTCGCCACAGCCAAACAAACAGTAAAATGTAGATAGGACAATGAAAGAGGAAAAAAGCAAGACAAACGGAACGAGTGAGGAGAGAAGAGCGCCAAAAACAAAAGCTAGTTTCAAATTTTGTTACCTACTATACGAGTCAAGAATTTCAGTCAACTTTTTGGGCAGCCCAGCCGATTGAAAATGAATTAAAAAGAAAACTTTTCTACTCGGTGCCTTTGTCGAGAGTTAACCGAGCATCAACAAGCTGCCTTCTCGTTGTAAATATTGCTAGAGTGGTGTTTGAATGTGCAACAGGATGCTCTTGTTGCTTTCTGTTATCGCAAACGGGATGGCTTTTGAGAGGAGCTGGGAAATCAAAGGGTTTTAGTTTTTACATCAACGCTGAGTCGATTTTTAACTTTTATTAAAAATTTGATCGAGCCTCGGATTTTACAGAAAGTGTTTGAAGAAAAAACAGAGAGGAGACGCAGTAAAACAAACTGGACGATATGAAAAATAAAAATCGTCACAAACAAAACATGTACATAAAGAAATGCAAATATTTTTACATGAAAAAACGGATAATAGAAAAATTAGCGAATTTGCGAACATATCGGAAAAATGAAAATCATGAAGAAAATAAATATGTAGATATATTGACGAGTGAAAAAATAGAATGAGAATAACACGAGAGAAAATTTTACAGGGTAAGAATGTAAAAAAAAAAACAAAGACATTGACGGCCGAATATTATTGAAATTTTATCATAAAATAGTTGCGAGAAATAAACAAAAAATACGATGGATTTTTAGCCAGGAATGCGAGGCTACTGGAGAATGGCAACAAGGTGGTCTACAGTAATAGTCTACTGATTGCAAAAGGATTTTTGCTTTCTGCTAATTGCTAAATTAAAATTGATATCGTTCCTCGTTTGAGAAATTTTCGATTCATTCATCGTGTAATGAAATGAGAAAAAACAATTTACTCCACTTCTTCTGATGTCATATTTACGTCACTTATCAAATACATCTAACTATTGTCCGGCACGAGTACGACACCTCAAAATTTTCTAGAAAAATTGACTAAAAACCAGAATATCCAGTAAAATCCAGACCTGTCTTAGTCGGTAACACTGTCGCGACGTCGCGTCGTCGGAATTCTCCTGGATGAGAGCAAAACAAGTGTTTCAGGTACGAAAAAGTCTACCTTTGAAATGACTTTTCAAAAACCCTTCGTATTTTATGATTATTTTATGAAAGTGAAGATATAGAATTACTGTTTGAGTGTAGCAAAAAAGAAATTTAGAAAAAAAAATATCTATTCAAGAGGTAAGAAACACTTCCATTTACAATCCGAACCATTTTCTTCGGCAACACCGAAATCTATAACGAGGAATTGTTTCTCAAAAATACATCAGTATATTCCTGATCATCTCATCTCAAACTACATGGGAATTAGACTGGCCACTAATTCGTTAAAAATGAAAATTAGCACTTTTTCCGCAGGGTATTTGCCTTGTTCGTTGGAAAATAAAATGAGATTTCTAGACGGGGATGAGAGGAGTATGAGGATGAAAATTGTTGGTTTTTTTTTTTTTTTTTTGTTTTTAAATAATGAGATAATGATGAGATGCACTGAACCTGCATTACTCAGAGTGATTACCAAATTCGAAAAAATTACAATTATTTCTCAAGTGAATGTCAATATTGTCAATGTTTGATTTCTTTTCTGAATTTTCAATATTACAGGTCCATCTCCCTCTCTATGAAAAAATTGATCGAATTTTTTCAGGGTGAAAAATATGTGTATACTGTAACTTAACTTGACATTTCCATATAACAAAAAATTCAAGCACGTGTTCCGAAATAATAAGAGACGTACGCACTAATAACGAATTCGGTTTGTAACGCCAAGACCAAAGTAAGTAACTGTTTTTATCGTTTTTTTTCGAACATATTCATGAATTATTTTGGAGAATACAAACTCATTCTTTGAAAATTACATTTGAAGCAGGAAGGAAATATACACATTATTTTTGTCTAAGGCTTTAATTTTTAGAAACTTTTTCGTTTAAAATTTCTGAAAAAGTCTAAAAATAATAACATTTATGATTTTCTTAAAATCTCATGATTAGGTACAAATAATATTTAAATATTTGAAATTAAAAATTTAAATTCTATTCAATAAAAATGTTTCATTCAATTTCAATTGTTTCAATTCAAATTAAAAACTTATATACCTAAACTACCTTCACTTAAAGGACCGCCTCTCATTTTCTGTAAAATTAACACTCACTTTTATGAGCAAAATCTACTCTTTTTAGCATAAACAGTTCACTAGGTCGACATAATACTCGATGAAAAATGACGAATGGGGCAAACCCTCGTTCTCAAAATGTATTTTGAGGAGAGACAGGGGCCCGTAATGTTTGAGCAGGAGGTAAATTGAAAACTACAATTGGTACGAATCGAGAACTTTTTCCAGTTAGTGAATCCATATCAATGCATTTTTGAGACGCGGTCAAAATCAAGTGTTTTCAGCTTTCTAAGCATCAAAACTTGGCAGGAAAAGTTAAAAAATTATATTTCTCTGTCGTGACCATGTTCAAAAGGTTCTAATAAAATTATCCCAGTAAACACAACTTTTTATGCTGATTAGCATATCAAAAAATTGTGATATTTTTTCGTATCCTGAGTTCAAAAAATTCCTGACATCAAGAGAAAATACAATTTCTTTCATAAAAGGTCAAAATTGCAAAAATTTACAAAAAATTATGAAAAAACAAGAAATTCTGGATAAAAGTCAACTTCTGACAACGTATCGAAGGTGTGAAGTGAAGTTGAACGGATTTCGATCACTTTTCCTTTCAATGTGGAGTAAAATAATTGATGAATGTACGAATTTAAGATCATTTTCTTCGTAAGGTTTGGAATTTTTCAAATCGTGAATATGAAAAAACATCAAACCAATTGTTTGACACGTTGATCGGCATGAAAAGGGATGGTACCTACTCGGAGTTATTTCTTTAGAATTTTCAGGCATGGACGCGATGAAAGATCATCATTTTTCAACTTTTCCATCTAATTTTTGATGCTTAAAAAGGTGACAAACCTGATTTTCACCACATCTCCAGAAGCTTTTTCTATAGACCCACAAACTTCATTTTGGTGTGTCCGATTTGAGACCTCAAAATGACCAAACTGTTGTGAATTAAATTTTATAATTATTGTATTTATTCAATTTTTATTATTATTTTTTTTTAAAACGTACTTTTGTGATCATTTTTTAAATTTAAAAAATTTTGTTTTTCTCGTATTTTTCACTTTTGTTTTTTTTAAATTATTACTTTATCATTTTTCAAATTTTCAACAAAATTTCGCTTTTTTATTTTTATTTTTTTTTAATTGAAGACCATCTTATCATTCTTATATACTTTTTCATTTTTAGGTACTTCCAACATATTTTGTTTATGAATTCCAATTTCTGATAAATAATGAAGTTAATTTTATCTTGGAATAATTTCATCCATCGCTTCATCCCCTGTTTTGGGAAAGTTAATAGCCACTGATTTAGAAATAAACGAGAACCAAATCATTATACGAGTACATAAATGCGGAGGCCTGAGGAATGGAAGATTCAAACAAACAAAAATATCGAATTAAATTTTCACTCAAATCCACCAAAGTAGTACTTGAGGTTAATAAGCTGAAAATACGTATACACCTCCGGGTAAATCTGTTATTTTTTGATCATTATTAATTCTTACTAATTATTTTCTCTGTTCTTAGTGTGTTTAAATCAAGCTAAAAGAAAACACAAACAATGCCATGGAAGCGCTCGACTAAAATGTTTTCCAAGTTGCACAATTGGAAGACACTTTCTCAAAACTGTCGCAGAAGAAATTGCAACTCAAGATAAGGCAAACAATGCCTACAAATGTCTTAAAAAACGTCAGAAAATGTTTTCCATAAAACCAGTGAAAATTAACAGATCCTGAGGTAGAATTTCAGTTCGAAGATCATGAAAAATTGAAAAACTGATAGGAGGTTTTTTGAATATGAGTCATGACAGGTATGAAATAAGGGGTAGGCGGTTCGGGGGGAACCCTCAGTCCCCCACTCGAATAATTTGAAGTCATAATTCATTTTCCTACGCTTGTGTGAGGTCAAAATTGATGTAAAGAACATATTTCATGCTGACTATGACTCATATTCAAAAACCACCCTATTTCTTTGTATAATAAGCTATACCCTAAAAATGTTATAAAAAACTGAAAATTTCAAAGATCCATTCGAGAACAAATTCATTCGGGAAATTTGTTATTCGGGTAAATTTTTGTTCGGGGTTTTTCCATTCAGGGGGATGACCGAGAACCTGATTCAGACTAACAAATTTATATCGAAACGATTGCCCCAGTAAGTAATCAAAAATAATGGAGATTTGCGTCTCTGCTTGGATATACCTAATCAAATATATATCTGCAGGATTTGCTGCTAGAAGTTCATCCTCGCAATGATTATTGCGAATCTATTGAATTATATCTCTCGTTTTCCTGGGAGAAAAACCAGAAAAATCATTGTTCTGCAACCTGAGAGTGCAACCCAGGCGCCATGCACCAAGCTCGATGGATGTCTAAAGTAATTTTTTTACTACTTAAAAATAGATAAGGGGTATTTCTTTTTCGGAAACATTTCAAGCTAACAAATTTTACAGCAAAAAGCATAAAAAATGTTTCAATTTTTATTGTAAAACTGTACGCAAAAGCCTGGTTTTCGGCTCCCATAAGTAATAGGCTAGTTATAATTGCGCTCAATTTTGGTTTCAAATTTTTTAAAAGTTTGAAATCGTATGAAAATATCAACCCTGAAATAACAGAAACAGCCTTGAAGAAATTCATAGGTCGCCTTTGGTATTTCTCAGTTCAAAAGCTATGTGTGAATGATTGCTTGAACTTCGAAAATGGAAGAAGAAACGATGATGAAGAGGAAGAATTTATACTTCGATAAGATATATTTTAAAACAGTCCGAAATGAACGAATTAGTCAAGAAAGGTTTGGAAGAATTTGTCTTACAAACACTTTTTTCAACGTTTTGATTTGAAGACTGAGTTGAAAATTGGGGGGGGGGGGCAATCTGGCACCACTTTTTCTTCATTGAGGGCAAAAAACAGAATTTTGGAATGATTTTCTCACCACCAAATATAGAACAACTATGGAGGGGGCGGGGAGCAAAAAATGCACACTCTAAAATTAAGAGAAATCGAAGAATGATATTGAATCATAAAAATTATCGAGCAAGTAATAATATATTTTTAAAACCACAACTTCCATCATATTAATTTCTGAAAAACCACAAAGTATTTACACAGGAAAATGCATCGTTTTTCTAATCGACGAACACCCCCCCCCCTCCCACCAGACACCCCACACGTGCGATATTTCGTACCTGAACCTATTTTACGCGAGACCATCTCTTTTTCTTAATTTAACGAACCGTATGTAAATTTTCGATCGTTTTCCCATCACAATAAGTTAAATCCACATCCTTTAACTACCTACTGGACCCATAAACGTAAAACAATTTCATCGGTCCAGTCCGGTCATCGTGTGATTAAATTCACGTCCGTATATTAATTATCGTACAATTATCACGCTCATCTGCGCCTATGCTGCCTCTGCTGCCGCTCTTTCAGCAGGACACCCTTACCTCCGGCTCCGTAGTCCGTACTACGCAGATATGTACTTGCAAGTCTATAAAGACGCTACTATTACCCACCCCCTATATCTTATTCTTCTCTTTAGGACGCTTCTAGCTCGGCGCGACCAAAATAGGCGAATGATTAAAATTTCCAACAACCGCATCGAACAACAAAAGACCGAAAACTTGGCCAACTCCCGCGGGTACCGAACGGACTCGACGTCGACGTCGGTACAAGAAAGTGTACAACGCGTTTTATGCCATTAATTAGACGTACCAACTATACCAAGGCAGGTACAGAGCATAGAGGTATACGCTTTTTACCTCAGCCATGCTGCGAAAATCTCGTTCCGACAACAGAATTAAATAAACAACACGCCGCCCGGCCCCACATACAGTACAGTACAACCATTAGCCAAAATTTACCTTAAAATTAGCCTCGTACGATCCGCGCGTCCTCTGCGTCATATTACGCCTAACACAGCCTCCCCTTGTACGTCTCTACGCCTCAAAGTACACGACACAGGCCCGCAAATTGGTAATCCTTGATTCGCTCAACATGAATTATTCTCTCCCAACATCCCCGGGCGCTGGTTACAAAATAACGAAAATGAACAAGCTCCCAATAGAGAATCGAACCGGCTATATTATAGTTTTAAATTATGAAACGAGATTGCGACTTTTTTTTCTCATTATTTGTATAGTGAAAAGAAAAAAACGAAAAAAATGACTGAAATTCACCACCCTCAACCCTCCAAAAAATGCGTCAGACACGCGACAAATCGAGCTTTCTTTAAAAGAAACAGGTCGAGGAGGGGGATTAGTCTCTGTTGGTCGATGTGCGTAGTAATGACCGATACCTGGTTGAAAAAGAAATGTAGGTAAAAAAATATGGAACAGCTCGATCTTTCCGTTGCTTTTGAATCACGATGTCATTAATTTATGGAAAAAATCATCGCGCCCCCCCCCCGGGTCCTCTATCCACCTTTACTGTCACTGTCTGCGTAGAGCTGACCCTTTTTGCATACGCATTTACATGTATAGCTTCGCATAATATGACAATTATTACGAACAGATAGATAGAGAGAGAGATAGAGATAGCTGGATAGAGAGAAGAGACACAATCTACTCGTCGTCGTATTCGACGCGCAAAAATAAACTCTCCGAATTGCAAATGCCACGCTATGCCATTTTCTCTCCTCCTCTCTCTCTTGGTCTATACTCGTACTCTATGGCTCGTTCTTCTATATCTACGTTATCGACACTAATTTGTTGTGTATTGCGTGCAACATGTAAAACACATAACAAGCTTGTAAATCACCGCTAATAAATCAAACAAGTATAATACGACTTCGTTTACCACATATTAAATACAGGAAACTTTAACACGAAGTAATGAAATATTATGTACTGTGGGGTAACAGGTAACATCAAAGGCAAAAAACATTTGTTATAGAGGTAAAATTCTATTCGGCTAACCCTTGCCAAATTGTTTTCAGCCCCCTTGGTATAAACGCCGCTTAATCATTCGGCATTTCGTTTAAAATTACACCACGATACCGCTTTTGTTGTTGCTGCAACTGCAGCTGTGGTTATATAGTTGCCTACCAAAAAGAACATAAAAAGAAAAGGTGTAATAGAATCACATTTTGTTGATTGTTTTGTATTCTTTAAATGTTTGGATTGTAAGAAAATTGAAATTGGATCACAATTTTTTGTTGGAAAATGTAGACTTGCAGATCCACAACAAGTTTTTTAAAAATTCTGTTTTCAATTTACAGAAAAAGAATTTGAAAAAAAATAAAAGCTCGTGAAAAATGAGTAAAAAACCTGTTCGGTGATCACACTCAAAAGCTGAAAAATTTCAAGGTTTGATAATTTCGTTTCTCTGAATTTTTTGTTAGGACCTTTACAGCCATGAAGATTTTTAAACCGAACGCAAGCGAATCAGAAAAAGAAAGACCCCAAAATACACCATCAGCCAGAATTTCAGGTGCTGAAATTTATTTTTCGACATTTATGGTGAATTTTTAAAAATTCAAATTGGGGACAAAATTGGGAAACAATTAAAATTTTACCAAACTGACCCAGAAATCTGAAATTTGATTTATACCCAATTTCCGACCTTCTGAATCGATCGATGATGGTTCTGAACGGTTCCGTGTCCTCCAGTGGATTTTTGGAATGTACATACAATATTTTCGTAAAAAAAAAGGAGGCTGTAAGTAGGGTGAAAATGAAATTCAGCACCTGTAAACTCGAATTCACCATCTTTGTGACCCTTTCGATCGATTCAGGCACATATTTTCAAAATCTCTTTCTGTTGGGTCAAATGTAAAATTTTCTCCTGCGACTAAATAAATGAAAAGAACTCGAAGTAAGAACATAGACAAGCCATCAGCTATTCGCTGATTGCAAGATAGTTTTTGCATTTTTGCATTTGCTTTCACCATACATTGGTTCATGGTTGCATTGGTTGCTAAGTTTGCTTTTGATTATCAACTTGAAGCATGAGGCTGATTTTTCATTTCTTCATCTTTTTGGCGCCAAAATATTGCTAAGCATTATAATAAAATCCTAATCTGTAATTGGCTTCATTGAAATACTGTTCGCTGATTGGCTATAAGTTGAAACTACTACCATGAGAAAGTGAAAACAATATAGTTTTTTCACGCATCGGGCAAAAACTACAAAAAACGAAGGATTCATTATTCAAAAACATGTAAGTATAAACAAAAATACCTAGAATTTGGGTTCTTACAGTCTTTTTTGTTTTTTCAAAAACTGAAGAATCAGGAAATCAGCCAGGGGCTTTGGAACAGTTCAAAACCGTCACCAATTGATTTGTGAGGTCGAAAATATATTGTATAAATCTAATTTCAACTTTCTATATCAATTTGCAGTGTAATTTTGATTTTGATTTTCCCCGTTTTTTAAAAATTAGACAAAAATCAAAAGAATGAATTTCAGTATCTGACATTAGGACCGGTGGTATATTGGTTCGGTCCTGTTTTGATTTTCCTTAAACTGGCTCGGAAATTTTTGTGCTGGTTGTGATACGAGTACTTTCTATGTAGTTGGTTTTGTCAGAAATTTGATTTTTCGAGATGAAAAAATAGAAAAACTAGATATCAATAATATATGTATCCGTTTAGCAACTTCTGCTCGAAAGATCTCACAACGGAGTATACTTGAAAAATATGAACCGAACTTTGAAAGCGGGAAATTTCACACTCTACTATTCTGTTCCTTTATCATTTGTTCGTAGGGCCGATGATTTTTTTTTTTTTCAAAAATCGATTGTTTTACACGAAAACATTGCCTTGAATCGATTTCCGAGGAAACTAACGGTCCTGAGAAAGGAATGAAGAGAAACAAAATTGCAGAGAATTAAATTTTCCGCAATCAAGTTTGTTTTTCAAATAGGAAAAAACGAAGATCAACCTCTTAAATTGAAAAATAAGTTTGAAAAATTTCAGCACGGCTGAAAGCTCAATTTTCACCATTTATTATACGTACAGAATGTTTGAATTGAAAGAACTGTTTCAAGTTTTACTAAAAACTCGGAATTTTTTCCCATAATGATATTCAATCTTTTTCAAAAAATGATACAGTACCAATTGTGAGGAAGCTTGAAGTTGAGTTTTCACAAATACTCAATACCATATTCATTTTTTAAAACTCGGTTCGATGTTTCAAATTTTCAATTTTGGGATTTCAATAATTACAAAGTCATATTTCTTCTTAGTTTTTCAGCACAAATGAGAAGTGTGTTCATTTAGAATGTGATATTCCCGCTGAACAGAAATAATTATGTGTCACAAAGTAAGATGATAAGTAGAGTAAGGTAAGTAAGTAATTTCTATTTTTTTTTGTTTCTGAAAGCTTTTGTTGATAAAAATGGTCAACATTCTGACAGAACTTGGTCTAGGAGGACAAGTCGACCTGTTAAATGCTCAGCTGAAGGGGGGAAAAATTGACTTCAAATTTTAAAAAAACACCAAATTATCCATTCAGCAACTTCTGCTCAACAGATCTCACAACAGAGCGTCCTTGAAAAAAATGAATCAAAATTTGGAAGTGGGAAATTTCTCACTCGGCCAACCTGTTCCTTATCATTTGTAGTAAGGTGATCAATAGAGTAAGGTGAGTAAGTAATTTCTATTTTTTTTTGTTTCTGAAAGCTTTTGTTAATAAAAATGGTCAACATTTTGACAGAACTCCACCGTAATTCTACGTTCCAGAATAAATGTTTTTTATACTATACACTAATATGAATTTATTAACTTAAACCCCTCAACATAAATGCTAAAATACCAACACAACCTCCGATTACACGAAATTTCATTGCACACCTCAAAACGCAGCACGAGTAGGTACGACAGAGTTAAAAAACAGAAGAACTGATCAGTTGACAACACATAGAATACTTTGACATACTACAACATACAAGTAGTAGAGTCCAGGTAGTAAGTACACGGGTATTTCGCGTGCCAATAAGCAATAATATAATGGAAATGGATCGTCGTATTCGTTGACTCGAGTAAGACGTAAAACTAAGCGGGTATTTGCCGCGACGTTATCTCAGCTAATGATCAATTGGCGGCGGACTTGTTTACTCGACTGTAATGATTATCTAGCCATTTATTTGATAAGCCTCTGTGCTTCTTGGCTGCCTACTGCAGGTAAAACGGTAGAAGTACATGGCTTTATTGGTGTTTTTTTTATCTACTTCTTTCTTTTATTCTTTCTTTGGTACATGAGACGCGGACGTGGACGTGGACGCCGCCGCAATCTCGAAATAGGTTAATGTCTGTACTCTGTGTACCTATGTAGCTGTGTACAGATATGCCGCAGCCGCCAACGCTTCGCATTTTCTCAAAGACGTTCGCAGTACAGAAGTACAAAATATGTGACTTAGACTCAGACTGCGATCGATGTCTCGATGATGATGAATTTTAACATCAAACACAACTCTGCCGACTTGATGTACTAGAAATAGGTGAAAGGGTGAATGAGAGAAGGGGTCCACAATTCACTTGCAGATACGAGTAATGGGCTAATATTGTGGAATGCCTTCAACAGATTGCTCTCAATTGGTTTTCCATCCGACCCCATCACCTTCTAATCACAAAATGGCGTCAAATTCTCAACAAAAAACAAAATAGCAATAATCGAAATGACCAACATACTACTAAATTCAGCTGTGATACATTTAGAGACTGAAATGGGCAGTTCTGCACATTCGTACAACCATGTTACGCCATAGAAAAGCCCACAGTTTCAAAAATCATCATGGAGATCTGGGAAGAATACGCCGCAAGATATAGTGTGTTTGGAACTAGAGGCAAATGAAGTGAACATGGGGTCAATCCATTAGGCAGGGGTGATTTCAATTATCATCGTGGAAGGTAAGATAAGTTTTTTTTTTGTAGAATTTAGACATCTAAAGTAGAGGCTACCGTAGTGCGCCTAAGGGAATCCACTAGGTGATTTCAATGATCACCGCGAAAGGTAAGATAACTGAACTAGAGGCTACTGTAGTGTTCCAGGAGGGAATCCACTAGGTGGAGGTGGTTTCAATTATCATCATGGAAGGTAAGATACGATTCTCTTTTTTAAAGAATTTAGACATCTGAACTAGAGGCTACTGTAGTGCGCCAGGGGGAATCCACTAGGTGGAGGTGACTTCAATGGTCATTGGGGAAGGTAAGATAAGTTTTTCTTTTTCACAGAATTTAGGCATCTGAACTGGAGGCTAATGTAGTATGCCTGGAGCAATCCACTAGGTGGAGGTGACTTCAATGATCATTGCGGAAGGTAAGATAAGTTTTCCTTTTTCACAGAATTTAGGCATCTGAACTAGAGGCTACTGTAGTACACCTAGTGGAATCCACTAGGTGGAAGTGGTTTCAATGATCATCGCAGAAGGTAAGATGAGTTTTTCTTTTTTGCACTGGAGGCTACTGTAGCGTGACCCGACGGAATCCACTAGGTGGAGGTGATTTCAATTATCATTGTGGAAGGTAAGATGCGTTTTTTTTCCCCACAAAATTTAGACATTTACATTATTTAGAACTCTACAGAACAATCTTTGTCAAGAAATTTATATTTTGGTTGTAGTGTGGCCCAAGGGAATCCACTAGGTGGAGGTGATTTCAACTATCATTGTGGAAGGTAAGATGAGTTTTTTTTTCACAAAATTTAGGCATTTACTTTATTTAGAACCCTATACCGAACAATCTTTGTCAAGAAATTTATATTTTGGTTGTTTATCTACTACTTAATACCGCACTCACCTCCTGAAAGATTGTGATTTCAGTTTTTAAACCTCTCTGGACGAGTGGCTCGGAAATTCGACAGCGTTATTGGTCCTCTACCAGACACAAAGATTAATAGATTGTGAAAGTTGAATTCATCATCAACTTAATAGCACTTTTCGACATCCTGGCCAAGAATTCAATAACAGTATTTGAGGCAATTTCTGGCGGATACACAGGGAAACGCCTGACCCGCAATTCGTGGAAGATGAAAGAAGAGAGATTTCAATGATTGAAGGTAAGATAAGTTTTTCTTTTTCACACAGGAGGCTACTGTAGTGTGTCCCGAGGGAATCCACTTGCTGGAGGTGATTTTAATCATCATTGTGGAAGGTAAGATACATTTTTTCCCCACAAAATTTAGGCATTTGAACTTTATTTAAAAACCTTACAAAACAATCTTTGTCAAGAAATTTACATTTTGGGTTGTTTATCTACTACTTAATACCTCGGTCACCTCCTGAAAGATTATGATTTAAGTTTTTAAACCTCTCTGGATGAGTGGCTTAGAAATTTGACAACGTTATTGGTCCTCTACCAGACACGAAGATTAACAGATTGTAAAAGTTGAATTCATCATCAACTTTACTTAATAGCACTTTTCGACATCCTAGCCAAGAATTCAATAACAGAATTTGAGGCAATTTCTGGCGGATACACAGGGAATCGCGTGACCCGCAATTCGTGGAGGGCAGAGGCAGATAAATCAGTTACGTATATGATTGAAGACCTCCTCAATGTGCGGCTTAAATATCGCAACATATTGTACAAAACTGGTATCGGTAAAGAAGTCATCATTCAAGTGTTTCAAGAGGTTAGGAAAAACTTGTAATGACGATAATTACGTAAATTTCGTTTGTTTTTTTGCAATGTAAGCTGGTATAGTGTGTTGTTAATCAGTGCTAGCCCCTCGACTAATTGTGTAAATCTCAATGAACTCAATAAGTGTATGTCGCTTCATTCAGAAAATAATTTCAAATTTCAAACTTTTCACATCGCTTGACACTTTCTCATGTACCAGAGGCTCTAGAATCACAGCCCACTGAAATTTCCGTGGTAACGAAATAAAATTCTCAAATAATGTGAATGCATTCTCATACTAAAAGCTGCACTGGCCAGCCAAAAAGTGCAACCTCACAGTGAATATCTTGGATTAGCCCAACAGGGGAAACCAAATTTAAAACAAAATGTGCCTGTTACAGTACCTCAATGGTGGTGTGGAAAACTGAAAACTGCTCACCTATTGTACAATATGTAAGTTGGTACAGTGTGTTGTTAATCAGTGCTAGCCCCTCGAGTTATCTCACTCAGAGTTAAACTCTTTTTAAAAAAGAGTCTGAAAGAGCCCAATGAGTTTGACTATTTTACAGAATGAGTTCAAAAACTCTTCTTGATAATTTCACTCAATTCTACTCTCTTTGATTTTCAAGTTCACAATTGATATGATTTGAGCGATAAATCATGTTTCCATAATATTATTTTCTCATTTGGAAAGTTGATTAATTATGTGATTTTTAATTTAAAATAATATATTTCTGCTAATGATTAGGTATAATATTGTAAAAATTATAAAATTGTAAAGATTTTTTTAAATTTTTATTATTTGTCAGTAAGTAGTAAGTATATTTATTATTAGATATTTTTACATTTTAATTTTCAAGTTGAATTTTTTTATATCAATTTTGGTTCTCATATTTCAAATTAACCCCAATTGAAGACCTGCTGAGTTTGTCAAAAGGCATAACTCCAAAGTTACAAAACACGAAAAAAATCATGTCTACAAAATTTAGTGCATTTGCACCTAATTGAGTCGAAACCTCACAGTGAATATTGTGGATTAGGCCTATAGGGGATACCAGACCTGCTCATCTATTGTACAGTATGTAAGTTGGTATAGTGTGTTGTTAATCAGTGCTAGTCCCTCGACTAAATGCAAGGAAATCTTGATGAACTCGATGAATACATGTCGCCTCATTTGGAAAATAATTTCAAATTTTAAACCTTTCCCACGGTTGGCCACTTTCCTATCAACACCACAATTTTTCATCGAGAATTGTGTAACATGCCTCATGGAAAACTAGCATCCCAGACAGCGTTATCACACTGTTACAGAAAATTAAAATTCCATTTCTACACGTTCCTAAGAGAATTATGGATATCTTTGCAAAAAAACTCATATATATTTTTTTCCTAAAAAAAGGTCTCCATTTTTGGTGGACCATAATATTCATTTTCAATATTTTTGTCTGGCCTATTTCAAAATTAAATTTGATAACCCAGCGTTATTTTGTTACCAGAGGGAAGAAAACTCATTTCAAGAAGCCATTCGTACAAAAAGACCTCCAGACTTCACAAACGTCGATAATTACAAACCACTTTTAACAACTCGCAATCGTCATCAAAAGTAATAAACCATCGTTCGATATACACGTCTCGTTAACGCACATAAGGGTAATTTGATTACCCTCTTTCACCGCTCCCAAATACTCCAAAGTATAACAAATCAGGCAAAAAAAAAGTCAACAAAATGGACATCAACTACAAATGACATTTTAGCATGTGAGAAAAAAAAATCACCGTGCATTACGCGTTGACAATATTACAAATATTGTACACGTATAATATACTAGGCATCTATCCATCTATTTGTAGTAAATTGGAATCGTAAAAAAAAAACTACTTTTCGCATAAAATGTGTAGGTACTCGTACCCACCTGAAACATGTAGTATTTTTCAAACTGAAGTGGACACAATTTATAAGAGTTTTCTTTTTTAATTTATTGTATTTGTAACTGTCCGGTATCTATGTGGACGTTCGGCTCGTTCGATGTATTTTTTTTCTCCTAAATAAGCGAAAATTTTAATCAGTATATATGTCGACGTTTTGCCAAACGTTAATGAGGCGCAAATGATGGTCAAAGCGTGTCAACATTTACTCGTACATAGGAGTGGTTTACAAAAGCCAAGTTGATCCAGTTAATGAAGTATTTACTTTTTACTACGTTTGACCGTTTGATTAATGCTGCTACGTATCAAACTACGAGTACGTTTTAGCTAGGATTTTTTTTATCCATGCGAACGAACGTTTTTGAAAACGAAGTTTCATTTCGACATGAAATCTCTGTATGTTTAAAATTAGCTCATTTTGACGAATTAAACTCATCTATGGAAAAAAATGAACTTGAAACGTAACAATACCATACGACCTAATAAAATATAATCTAACACTTTACCATTTCATGTTTCTTCAACAAAAATATACAATATACATACATAAACATAACAAAGTCACTGAATGCAAGAGAGTTTTTGCTTAAGTTTTCTCAAAATTTCACTTCCGAGCTGATGATTCCTTGCATAGCTGAATTTTTGTATTTATCACTTAAAAATAAAACTGATTAAGTAAATGCTGTACTTGATTTTATTAAATACAGCTCACTGATCATTGATTGGTCATTTCAAAAATACGGTCTGTCAAATGACTAAATCAAAATCAAACTTTTTCCAATATTGAAAAACATTTGCTGAAATTAATGTATGCAATAAAAAAATGTTTTCTCAAATCTGTGAACACTCCTCCCCCTTGATCTACGAGGAACATCATTCCCTCGTGTGGCAAAATCACCCTTCATGAATTATTGAAAATACAACAACACAAAAATCCGAAACTTTTCATTAAAAAATCTAGAAATGAACTGAATTTTGTAAAATTTAGCAAAATAACAACGAAACTAGAGCACTGTGGCACAGTGCAACACGCTGAATACAAATCTGAGATTCGTTTAGTCGAATTTACAATCACTGGTCAGAAAATGAGAAACACAGTTAATTATTGAAAATTAAAAAATATGTCAATACGAATACTGTTTAATATGGACTGATAAGTATAACTCTTCTTTATGATGCTAACTGTACTATCGAAAATAACGACCGGACAATTGAAAGTACAAAAACCACATTTTTCCACTTAAAAACTCGACTTATGAATTCTGAATTCGTTTTCAAAGAAATTAACAATAGGTGGAATTCAGACTGCAGAATTTAAAAATTTACCTGAACAGGGTAACTTGATCAAACCAATTAATCGAAAGAAGATAACGAAGGGTATTGACAGTGTTGCAAATGACATTGTGAAGAAGGTCAGTAATACGTACATTGAAGAATAAAATGTTTTCCCTGCAGTTAAAGTATTCTGTTGACTTGTTTTAAAGTTTTCATGAAAAATGGGAAGTTTCACAATAAAAAAAATAATTGAAAAATGAAATTATTTGAATTGCTTCTATCTCTACATATTAGCCTCTGTGCCTCTGAAGCTGCATTTTCCCCCTCTAGTTGAACGGGCAATTTTTGCACCATACCAACTTAAGCCAATGTGTACACTGAAAACCAACCAATTGCAAGAAGGTGTTCGCTTTTTGCTTTGCTTTTTCTAAAATTCTGTCATCGAGTTGATTTTGAAATCAGAAATCCATACGTAGCATCGCATAATTCTCTTCCTCAGATCTATACTAAAAAACGACTAATCCCGTGTAGAAAAAACCAGATATATACCACAAGTTTACCACAAAGTAGGTGGTATATCACTGGTTTACTGTCAATATACCATCAACTTGTGGTATACCACTAGTAAATGCACAAGGTAAAATTTACTACTGGTATATAATTTCCTGAAAATGTAAATGCGAAAGTTTACCACTGGTTTACCATCTAGTAAATTTAACAACATGGTACATCAATGGTAAATGAAGGATAGTAAAATTTACCAGTGGTTTACCATCTTATGACAATGTTTTACTACCTAAAAAGTAAAACCATGTAGTAATACCACTAGTAAATGTAAGGTAGTAAATTTTACTACCTACCTATTGTGGTTATACCAAATACAAAATAATCATTGTTTACTTTGCTAAAGGATAAGTTATTTATGTCCAAACGTTGTAGGTTATTCATAATTTTTTTGAGGTATTATTTTCATCAACTTTGAAGTTTTTTAAGCACATAACATTTTAAATTTCAATTCATATATATAATTTGGTACTTATTTTATTTTTTTAAAGTTATAAAAAGCCCCAAAAACAAAACATTTGGCCTACCTTTATAAAAAAAAACATTAAAATTACTAAATAATGCTATCCATTCAGAAAAATACATATTTCTTGTGTACTGGTTATGTATAAAATGAAATATTATTCATAAATTATTTTTTTATCAAGGTTTTCAGGTGTTTTTCAGGTTTTCAGATCATATTTTTTCAAAAATTCAAGTAGGATACACTATATTTTATGTCATTCCCATCCCTTCACCTGATTTTCACTGAAAAAATGTACATCTCACATCACCTATCCTCATATAAGCGTCCGCAAACAAAGTGTACAATTTGGTATCATGTGTAAAATGTCACCCAATAAAATATTTTTACAAAAAAAAAAATCAAAAAAATCAAAAAAAAATCATCACATCACCAAAATTTGGCTAAGTCCAAATGTCCTAAACAAATAAACGCTTATAACAGCAGTTCCATCACCGAACATGGTAGCCCAGTGGTTAGGGCAGTGGAATACTAAGTGCAGTTCGGGAGGTCGTAGGTTCGATCCCCACCCAGGGCACAAATTTTTTTATTTTGAAAAAATTTTTAGGTAGCATTTTAACATCAACTCTTGCTATTCTGTGCACACAATGTGCATTTCAAGCCTTTTAAAACAATACAAAGGGCTAGACTTGCATTTCCAAACCAGTAGTAATTTGCATGGTATACCAGTGGTTTACGTGTTTCAATTGATGACTTGTATACAACATAGTATTCAACATAGTATTCAACATAGTATACACCTAGTAAACTACTGTGGTATACACCTGGTTTTTTTTACAGGGGATTGCAGGAAGGTGTTTGCTCTTTATATCTCTTTTTCCGAAATTTTCTTACCATTCACCTCGAATTTTAAATCTGACACCCCTCTCTCCACATCAACATCATTAAATTTGAATTTTGAAAAATTAAGCAAAATAACAACAAAACAAGTGTACTTTAAGCATAGTTCAACTCGCTGTGTACGAATTTTGGATTCACAGATCATTAAAAAATTCAAGAAGATTGAATCAAAACAGTTCATCTCATTGAATACGAATCGGAGATTTTCGAGTCGGATTTTTTGGTCAGAAGATGAGAACTTTTATAATTCAAAGCGTTAGTATTTCAATAGACAGATTTTTCACACCCACAAAGTTGATCTGTGAACCACCAGTAGGTATTCAGCGAGCTAAACTGCCCTAAAATAATCTTTTCTCGCGATTATTTTTCTAAATTTTTCAAAATTTGATTTCTCAATCAAGTTTTTTATGAAAAATTGCATACTTACTTCATGGTAAAAAAAGGAATCGGAAATGCAGGATTTGAGCTTTTTCAAAACTTTCATTTTTCCAAATTTTTATATTTTTTTTGAAAGCTCAACTTTCTTAAGATTCGGTCAATAGGGCAGGGTAACCCTTGTTACACTCTTTGAAGCAATTGTTTCCCAGCATGGAAAGCTAGAGAATATCCAACGAATTAAAGGAACAGGGATAGTGTGGGACATTCCACCCACACATATACAAATGCTCCGTACCCTCCAGGTACATCAATTCCTCTTTGAACCTAAATCAGAAATCACCGAATCAAAAAATGAATAAAATTCTCCCATATCGTGCTCGTCTCCAAGGCTCATTTACCAGCAAACGTTCGCATTTACTTCGACACTTACATAACGGTATTTTCGCCAAGAAAATTACCGGTTCGGTGTGCGTGAACACGTGTATCGTTAAAATAATCTCAACTCTGTGTTTGGGTTCGGGTTCGTGGTGTAATGGAGTATCATCTTCTTTCGTACCTATTTGGTTTCACAGATTTACTTATATTCGTAGCCTATCTATGCACATGAGTACGTTGTTTTTCTTTTTCTGATTCGATTTTGCGGCGTGTGTGCGAGTGTACCATACTCTCTGACCATGAGAGCATTACAGACGAGTATTATTATTGTTATTATCGCTACTCTTCATCGTAATATGTACCAATGCGTACGTACACGTATTCCGCGTGTACGCGTTACTTTTTTTTCACCATTATTATTTTCTACATCTCTTTCTTTTGTTGCCATTATTATAATTGTGAATATGAGAAAATCATACGAGCACAGATACAGATAGACCAAGAGAGCAGAAATCATAGCAGCGAAAGGCGTCACAGTACCATATTTTCGAGTATGTAAAACACACCGCACCAAAGAGTCGCGAATAGAAACAAGAGCCATTCGTGCTGGTCGTCTTCATGTACTCTGCACACATAAAGTACAACTTCTTTTTCTCCACATCTTCACCACAGCATCAACAGCAATAGCGTGATGCTGGTACATCTCCGTTGTCGGCCGTCGAATAACGCACCATATACAAAACGTAATTTTGGACATCGAATCGACTAAGATAATAAGAGAGACGTGCTTTAGGTGCCATCTTGTTTGCACGCTCGCGCTCTCCTGCTCGCCTCTCGCATCGGTCATCTCGCTTCTTCGCACTGTGCGCAGATAATGACCAGATAAATCACGCTGATGACTAGATAAATCATTTGAACGCGTTCAAATATATACCTACTCGCCCCGTCCTCCTCCGTCCTGACGCCCGCGGTAACCTTATGTCTACACATAAGCGCATTCGTATACATATTACGATGTATTGCCGAGCTCGCAATCGCAGTCGAGTCGCAGCTCGCACACAAAATGAAATTCTCATTCAGCTTTGCCCCCTGCTGCCCACTCTTCCATGCCAGAGGCGGTCGTCGATGCGCTGCCGCGTTATGACTTCTGTTCATAGACTAAACTAATCGTAAGTATACATAGTTCATTGATGAAACAGTGACATCAAAGAGGTAATTACGACACCGGGACGGAGAGAGGGCAAAAAAAAGAGCGGCGAGTTGATAATTGATGATGATTCTTGAAAGCGCCAACGGCCAAGGCGAAGCGAAGCGTTCGTTTCCATACAGTATAAGAAATGAGCAGATGTGAAGCTGCGAGATGGGAAGAGGGGGTGGGGGTTCCTCCATCATTACTGTTTTTTATCCTCCTTGGACGAGGTGGATTTTTTTTCGCGATATTAATATTGTAAATTATAATATTACAGAGGCATACCTACTGAACTTTTTTCACAATTTCAATTCATTTCTCGGTGTTCAAAATTCGACCTACTTATTTACCATAATTTCTCATCTTCGATAGAGATGAATAGAAAACAAACGTGAAAATTTTCTTCAAAATATTTCAAATTTTTTAAATTTTCTTCAGCTTATATCGCAATTAATTTATATCTTGAGAGTCATCTCGCACTTCAAAGCACACACAGAGAGGTGAGAATCGCTATACTTCCGAACTGAAGGGGTGGGCTCAGAAACTGTTTCCACCAAAATGTGTACTTTTACCAGTACTTTCTTCTAGCATGCCCGTAAAATTCAATAATTCATCCGAAAGAACCTCATTTCTTTAAAAAAAAAACGACAAAAATATGTCTTTTTGCATTTTTTTTGCGACAGGTACAAACATTTTTGAACCGGATCAAGGAGAATTGTTAGAGGACCCCAAAATACACCACTAATCAAAATTTCAGGTGATGAAATTCATTTTTCAATTTTTAGAGAATTTTTGAGAATTCAAATTTGCCTCAAAAATTAGCAAAATCAAAATTTCACCAAATTGACCCAGAAAACCAAAATTGTGTTGATGATCATACTTGAAGATATATTTGAAGTTCTGAACCAAAAAACATTTTCCCCAAAAGATTATAAAAGCTCCATCAAGTTTTTTTTTGGAGAATTTTTGAGAATTCAAATTTGGCTCAAAAATGAGTAAAATCACAAACCGTCCTTCAGTAATGCGATCTGTTAAGAAACTATAAACAATTTTCATTTCTCGTTTATAAATTATCGTTAACGCACTTGCAGTTGAAGAAGAAAGTAGCATCCAAAATCCCAAAATTGAACTTATAGGAAATTCCTTCAAACGTTTAGAAATCATCAGGATCCCCAAAATGCACCTTTTGGCATTTAAAATTGTCTACAAGCCTGGTAGCGTCGTTCCTCAGGGCTGAAAAACAATTTCATCCACATAAGAATAACGATGAGTTACATAACGAAGAATCTCAAAGTACCGAAAGGTAACACAATACGTTATCGCTTCCCCAAGTCGATTTCTGGGCAATAATGGAGGAAGACTTGAAAATTATTTTCAAGAACTGGAGCTAATTGCAAGATTTCCCTCTCACTCCTTTTTTAAAAAAAATTGACTCGTCCAATAAAATTAAAATGGTCGACGTCATTCTAAAGTTACCTAGGTGAAATGTACATATCTGGTCCTAGATTTGGGAAATTAGCATGGATTATTGTTGGGGACCTCTGAGAAAAATTTTCGAGCAGACATTCCGCTCCACCCCACCTTCCTTGACCGGTTTATTCTAAGATCTGTACACATGAGTATTGGAGGTAACATTTTGAAAATTTGTCTAAAGTAAGTTCATTTCTTTAAAAAAAATCTACAAAAATATGTTTTCGCGTTTTTTTTTGCGACAGGCGCAAAATTTTTTGAACACGGCTGAGGAGAATCGTTATAGAACACCAAAATACACCACTAACAAAAATTTCAGGTGCTGAAATTCATTTTTCAATTTTTGGAGAATTTTTAAGAATTTCAAATTTGGTTCGAAATTGAGTAAAATCAAAATTTCAAGTAAATTGACCTAGAAAGCTGAAATTGTGTCGGTGATCATACTTAAAGATCCCTATATTTGAAGTTTTGAACCAAAAAGGAAAAAAAACTTCCCCAAAAGCTCATAAAAGCAAGTGAAATACTAGTGAACGACATTCACAGCAGAAGAAACGATCTGTTAAGAACCTACGTATAATATCCAAGTAAATAATTTGTATTTCTGGTTTATAAATTATCATAGTCAACGCACTTGTAGTTGAAGAAGAAAGTGGCATTCAAAATCCTAAAATTGAACTCAAAGGAAATTCCTTCAAATGTTTAAAAATTATCTGGTTCCCCAAAATGCACCTTTTGGTATTTAAAATTGTCTACAAGCCTGGTAGTTTCGTTCCTTAATGCTGAATAACGCTTTCATCTGCATAGGGGAAACGTTTTTACAAATAATAAAGTACGTCGTCCTCGTTTCTTTTAGTTCCTACTCATGAAAATTCATACAGAAATACCAAAACCCATTTACACGAAAATTCATCTCCAAATTTCACAAAACAATTGAGAAATACATGAGGACGGCTGTGAAAACAACAAGCCATCAGCTAATCGCTAATTGCAAGATTGTTTTTGCTTTTCATTTTTACAGAGCTCGTGAAACACTTGAACGCATCATAGCGATCGTTAAGAACCTGTATCCAAGAAAATAATTTAAATTTCTGGTTTGTAAATGATCATAGTCAATGCCTCAAAGTTGACGACGAAAATGGCATCCAAATCCTCAAAATTGAACTTTCAGGAAATTCCATCAAATGTTTAAAAATCATCCGGTTCTCCAAAATGCACTTTTTGGCATTAAAAATTGTCCACATAATAAGCTAGGTATCTTCGTTCCTTCTAAGCTTATATTTTTTGACTGGGAACATTAGGGCTAGAAAATGATGTTTGTTGCCCAAAAAATTTTAAACGTCTGTGTTTTAGTTTCCACATTCTATTATTCGATCGTTAAGAACCAACCTGTATCCAAGTAAATAATTTCAATTTCTGGTTTGTAAATGATCATAGTCAACGCCTCAAGGTTGACGACGAAAATGGCATCCAAATCCTCAAAATTGGACTTTCAGGAAATTCCATCAAATGTTTAAAAATCATCCGGTTCCCCAAAATGCACTTTTTGGCATTAAAAATTGTCCACATAATAAGCTAGGTATCTTCGTTCCTTCTAAGCTTATATTTTTTGACTGGGAACATTAGGGCTAGAAAATGATGTTTGTTGCCCAAAAAATTTTAAATGTCTGTGTTTTAGTTTCCACATTCTATTATTCATCATTTCATTCCTGATTTTTTAATTCAATAATGAGTTGGTATTTCCATTGTACAGTAAAAAAGATTTATTGTGGGTGAAAGCCCTAAACTTTAAGAAAATTTTGATGTGTTTAAACCAAAAAAAAATTCCAAAAGCTCACTGAAAAAAGCACGAGAGAATTTTTAATCTTTTAATTTTCCGCATATACCAGACAAACCGTACGTCCTGACAAAAATTCTGATGACAGTAATCTGAAAGAGAAGGTTCCCTACAGTTTCGTTCAAAATTTAATTTTGGTAGGACATATTTTAGTTTCAAAATTCTACATCTTTGACGTTGGAGTAACGAAAAGTTACTTTTGTTAGTTACTTCAACTTCAAAGATGTAGAATTTTGAAACTAAGCGTCCTACAAAAATCTCAATTATGCACGAAATTGTAGAAAATTCAATTCTTTTTCCTAGGACACACGGTTCGTTTGGTGTATGCTGAAAAATGAAAGACAAAGGATTTTCTCATGAAAGGTTTTCATTTATTTATTTAATTGTTTGGTTCGAACCCATCAACATTTTCTTGAGGGATAGGGCTATCACACACGATATTTTGTTTTTCAAAAATTGTTAGCGGTATTGTTGTAGCGAGGTTTTGAAAAATCAGCTGCATTGTGGACGATTTTGCTATCGTTCTCACTAATTTGTACATACACCGTTCGTATGGCCAAATGACAAAACTGAACGTTTTTTTGAAAATACTGGAGCTGATTGCAAGAGGGTTTCCTCTCACTGCTTTTTGAAATTTTTTTGACTCGTTCAATAAAATTAGAACGACCGACGACGTCATTCTGAATTTAGACAATTCCGCGAAGTTTTTTTTTCAAAAAGCTCACTTTTTTTACAACATACTTTAAGTTACTCAAAAGTGGTTTCATTTTTGAATATATTCAAATACATTGCAGTACGTTCTTCAATCTTGACTTCACACTCGTACCTTTGAAAAATATCACACAGCAACAACCTCCATAAATCTATATATGTTTTCTTACACTGCATGGCCATTCACATCTCTCCGCCACTGGCACCTGTACACCTCGCTGTTTACTTCACGGTATACTACACTTTCGCAGTCATTCACCCCACATCCTCTTCACCCCATCGTCAAGACATACTATCCGAGCAACGATAAAAATCACGCGAAATTCGCTCATCTGCGTCGACTCGGCTCATACACTCGTACCACGTGCTATCTGTTCTTCATTGCGAAGACAATATGTAAACAAATTAAAAAACACTAATTACTGTATTCCTCTGCCCCTCATCCAACATAACAGCAGTCTACACACTCCGAAAAATACAAATATACGATTAGGTGAGGTGCACAGCACACTGCACATCAGTCTCCATAAATTCAAAGAATAAGAGCACAGACTTTCACGAACGCAGGCAGGGTACTCGTATAGGTACTCCTATAATTAAACCAGCGCGAAAACTCGCAAGTTCTCAGCTTCAACAACGTTAGCCAGGGGGCAAAGCTAAGCAATGGTAGTGAAAAAAAAGCACCACACATCGCATACAACCGGTTTGTTGGCGAAGAAGAATCAAATGCTCGCGCGCGCGTCCGCATCCGAGCTCTTTCTTATCAACACACTCGTTACGCGTTACGCTCGGCGTACTCTATATTATAAAATAAACCCAGCAGCGGAAATCGTATACAGAACCACCGAATTAAAAATTTTAATCGTCAAGTGCCATTCGTGTCTAAAAATAGTTAATTACAGTACCCGAATCGTTCACGTCGAAGGGCAAGACTAGGTACATGTGGCGAGGGGAAGAGAAAGGAGAAATCAGAAAAACCAGAATACCCAGACCCACAAAGTGAAGATCACCCGCTGCATAGAATCAGGAAAAAAGTTCTGGAATTTTCAACTTTTGATACCGTATTTTTAATATCATTTTGACAAAATTGTTGAGAGAAACTAAAAAAAGGTTCTTCAGCACACTCAATGGTCATTAATTCATTATGATGAGAAAAAATCTTGGATTTTGATAAAAATTGATGAAAAAGTTAATTTTTAATGGGAGACTATATTTTGAAGAATATTAAGCTTCAAAAGCATACCTGAGATTGAACCAATAGTTCTCAAAGTACTCTCTAAATTTGAAACAGTCAATTTCACTGCTTAGCAGTCACGACATTTTGCCTTTTTAAAGCAGTAGTTTTTTTTTACTGCAAAACAGTGAAAAAAACTACTACTTTAAAAAGACAAAATGTCGTGACTGCTAAGCAGTGAAATTTGACTGCTTTAAATTTAGAGAGTAGTGTCAGTTTTTAGAGAAAAAAAAAAGTTTTTTTAAACCACTTCTGAGCTCAATTTCCTCATAGTCTAATGCATTCAAAGTAAACTTTTTCGCCAATTTTCGTCCAAATCGAGAATGAAATTGCAATGTTTTCTCATTTCTGAGAGACTCCGAAAAAATTTTCGTTTCAAGCTTCTTTGGAAATTTTTTTGACAATTTCTCATCTCTGATCTACAAAAATGGTAGCAATTTTTCTCGGAAAATTACTAAACTTCAGATATGCATCTGAGTAAAAAATCAAGCAAAAAAATGAAAGTCACGAACCACACAGCACAAGTTCACAAATCTTCGCAATGTCTCCAAATTTCCACATAAATAATCAGATCGCTTACCTAGGGGAAAAAACAAAAAAATCATTAGTCAAGAACAATAGTTTCGAAAAAAACGCAGTAAATTAGAAAAAAAAACACGTTAAAAATATATTATAAATTCTCTTAAAACATGGAGGCAAAAGCACACCCATATTATGATAGGCTATAATACGAAACATCTTAATATTCAGCTATTCTCTTTCACTTTGGCAGACTTATCACTGTCAAAATTACACACGCCGAGTAGGTTTTTCGACGAAATAAAAAATATGTACTCGTACACACGATTGTTCGAATATTTCTCACTACATAGAATATACGAGACAATAACACCGTTTCAATTTTTATGAAAGACATATTCAGTCGCAATGTTTTCGTTATAGTTTCGTAAACTCTTCTCTCTCATTCTTCTCTCGTTTCTCGTAGTATGTGTACGTCGCCGTCTACTTGTTCCTTTTCGCTGCCTCTCGCACCATTAAACGCCAAAGAAATACACGAAAATTTCCTCTATACACGTATTCTATTGGTATTGTTGGTGATGTTGTTGTTTTTCTTTACTTCTCTTATACTACACATACGCCGGCAAAATTATACCTACGAATACATCCGCACGATTTGCTACATACGTGAAATCTTTCCACATTCGATAAGTAGGTATCTACATATGTATATGTATGTACTTTTCGATGATATTTTACCACTGAAAGGTACAACAGGAGGTAAATGGAATTATATTCATCGTACACCTATAATATTGGAAATTTTCCTCCCCCGTTTGACACACTCGCACACTTGCCATAATAAACCACAACATCGCTTATGTCATGTACAGTAGTACGAGTACATTACATCTATCTACATATAATTAATCTAACGATGACGTTTTTTTACGACGAGAACATAGGTATGAATATATCAGCCAGGTAATAGGTATATACGAAATTAATAGGGTGGAAAAGGGAGCTCGTTATTACACGACAAATTTTACAATATGAAAAGTACTATATTAGTGGTGGCCGCGCGCTGATAAATGAGATAGATACGAGAGTAAAATGACAAAATACACGCGTAACAGGTCGTATTTTTGAATACCTTTATAATGCGGTAGAGCACCCCATTCTCGTATAGGGAGAAAAAAAACACCGTTGTCGCCGCCTCCATTGCTAATTTCTAATGAAAATATAATATTTTCGATGATTGTAATTAGTCAAAAGTAGGTACTCGGTTTTTTTATACATTTTTTTTTTATTTATTCATTTTTTATTTTTCAAGTTCGATTTTAGAAGACAGTTGAACTGTCCCTATATCTTTATTTTTTCATAGAAAGTAATCTTTCTTGATTTTGAATCAAAAAAATAACCTACCTACATTCATTCTAAATACCTAACAGCCAAAAAAAAAAAAAAAACAACACTGAAATCGATTCAAACACTACTGAAATTACCTGAAAACATTACTCAAGTTTCACTGGTTTCTACTCAGCACGCTTCGACAATCTCAGAAGTTGGTGTCAGAAACAATGATCAAAATTTCAGAAATTTCAATAATTCACATAAGTATGTAATTTCAAAACATGAAATTTTTTACAAGTACACATCAAATTTTCAAAAATTGAAAGTTTCGTCGACCCTGAAGGCTGAAAGTCAATCATTGACATCTGGGAGAGAAATTACAGCAGATATCATAAATCAAGATTATTTACAGATTAAATCGTTCACATACGATTCGAGTAAGTTATCAAATCAACTTTCAAACTGAATCATCCATTACAAGTTGGAATTCCATTCGAAGACCTCGTCAGTCGTCATTGACAACAATCCGACCGCAGACCTCCCAACCCAACCACTAGTCAGAAATTCCCACCTTCCCAGACAGAAACTTCCCAAGACATGCCCAGAATATCCCAACTCTGCAACTGACAAAACTGTTCAATTCTGCAAAGGGAATTTCATAAAACGAAATTTAAAAATTGACGATAACCATAAAGCAATAGCGCTCATTTCACAATTCGCATTTAATAGGGCACTCAACTAGCTCGTAAATTTTGGAAAACTGGATATCTGGTACATTTTCAATACTTACTACACAGAGACACACTTTATCCGTAACCTTCGCGCAATCAACATCACGCTCTCTGTACAAATAGTTTGGACGTTACACTCGAGCGATCTTCAAAAGAGTTATTTTCAAGGGCGAAATACCGAATGATCGCTTTGAAGAAGACAGCCTGGCACTGTACGAAGTAATCTACGTGTACGTGTGTACTGTACACTTCGACAACATACTGTACCATCACAATAACACCATTATCGTCCTCGGCTCACCAACACCATTATCATCTCAGCTGCCGCCATCGTTTCAGTAGGCAATCTACAATATTGGCTATCATAAAAATGAATAATGAGAACATTGTATTGGTAAGTGCCAGAGTTGCATTCCATCATCTGGAGCATCATTCTCAAGCTACACTCAGAAGTGACTCGAGCAAAAAAAACAGCGAGTAAAGATAACAATTCTACAATTTGGTATTTCTGAAAATTTTCAGCGTAATTTTTCAACAGGAGGATTGATTCTGGGTATTCTTGGATCCGAGAATCATCCATTTCTAAAATTTCAATGAGTACTTCATCGAAATCTGCCGTTCAAATCGCATACTAAATTACTGATAAGATAAGCTATCATTTAGTTTCAGCTTCATCAGCTATTCGCTGATTGCAAAAAGGTTTCTCTTTTTTTGCGACAAAGTCCTTCAAAGCGTAACCTTTGATCGAGGAAACGAAAATGTGGAGTGGCTCAAGCTATGAATTCTGCGAACGGATATCTTGAAATTCATTTTTAAGACTATACTTTCAACCATTCGCAATATTCGCGTTAACCTTCAACCCGTGAAAAACGGGTGAAATGGACATTCATGTGAAAATTTTCATCTTTGGCAGATTTCAACTTATAGAAGTCACAAAGGATCATTCGTGGAAATATTTGAAATATTTTCGAACTCGTTTTCTTAGTGAAATTAAGGATACGCTTTCAGATGTGCAACCACGAAAAAAATTTACAATATGTAGGTATCTCATCCAGATTTACAATGCATACATTTTTCTGAATTTTTTCTGTTGATAGAAGACCTTCAAAAACACGAAAAAATAATTTCTCTCACGATTTTTCACGCCCAACTTGGTCAATTTCCAACAAATTTTTTTTTCTGCAGTATCATAATGATGAAAGACGTCCAACTACACCATAAACCAGAATTTGTATTAAATTTGTCACAATTTTTTCATGTTCTACAATTTTTAATTTCAAAAAAAAATTGAATCCTGCCTTTTTGGGAACTACTGACCACTTTTTCGCGTGGTTCACAGAGCCAAAATTCACGTCCAGACTAATACCAACTAGAAAATAATTCACAAATTGCAATTCAGAAAAAAAATCATTTATATCAAAGAAATTTTCTTTTTTTTTCAATTCAAAAAATGCACTCGAAAAATCGAAAACTTCAAATTTTTATAAAATCATAATTCAAATTGCAATGCATGATTCATTTCAAGTTGATAATATTTTAGACATGAATTTTGGCAAGATGAGTCACCCGAAAGTATGACCATTGGTTCCCAAAATGGGGCGCTTCAATGTTTCACTAAAAATTGTGTTAAACGTGAAAAAATCGACAAATTTAGTCCTAGACTTCTTTCATCATATTATACGCTGCTAGAAAAAAATTTACCACCAAAAATTGACTTATTTGGGCTGAAAAATATGTGTCCCACATTTTTGAAGGTCTTCGCCAAATACGTTGTCGTACAATCCAGGTTTGATACGCATAGATTTCCCTCGTAATTAATTGGACCTTTACAATAACTTCACCAAAAATACCGATGCGATGTAAAGCTAAAAATACGTGTTTTGCCAAGAAGATACACTCGAAAAAATTCACAACATTTTTCATAAATATCTAATCCACGGTAGAGTTCAATACCCCTACAAGTTTGAAAACGTCGATTGAAAACTATTGAATATTGAAAATGTTCCACTGAAATTATAACATCAAAAATAAACGAATGCCCTTCACGTTTATGATTAGAAAGAAAACTGCCAGGAATGTTGCCATCACTGCTTGAGCAAATGTCCCTGCCTTTCGCACCTCTAGATCTCTTATGCAGGCCCCAGCTTTCTATTACCAAGTACCATGCAACGAAATTCCCATTCATATTCGCAAAATAAAGAAGACAAAATTGTTCAGGAAAAAATTATCTGATTATGCGTTTTGGAGGAGACTTAGCTTTTGCTGTTTTGTCGAATGCTCTTTTTTTTGATGACTGTAAGTCCCGTCACCCGATTTATGAAGACTTGAGCTATCACTGATTCAGCGATTGCGAGAGGGTTCTGCTTTTTTCAGCAGCTAAGCCCCTAAAAAGGGCATCCTTAATCGCATAAATGTAAAGGAAGGCTGGTTTATCATTCTAAATTCTATTTCTTTGTACCATTAAAAATGAACTCTTTCGAAAAATTCAAATTTCACTGTAATCTAAGCTGGGTATCAAAAAATGGTCCACTTATACTATCGCTCTCTCATGGAGCCATCGCTGATTGCGAGAGTATTGCTTTTTTCCGCAGCCAAGCCCCTAAAAAGGCATCCTTAATCGCATAAATGTAAAAAAAAGACTAGTTTACCAAGTATATGAATTCTTCGTACCATTAAGTAAACTTTATCGAAAAATTCACATTTCACTGTAATTCAAGCTGGGTATTGAAACATGGTCCACTCATACTGGAGGACCGTTCAAGAGAAAGCTACTCTTTCAGATCCACGACCCACAATTTGTCAAGCATGACAAAATAAACTCCATCAACTGAGGAAACCACAAGGATCACTACAAAACAACTCAGGATCTAGACACCTGTATTCGAGGGTAACCCTCACGAATCACATCCATCCCAAAATCAACCCATCATCAACCACGATGCTGGAAAACTCCACTCCAATCCCCACATCTCCTCGTTCACCTGTTTCATCATTCACTCAGCTCAAACTGATCCTCTTCCTCGTTCAAACCAATTACATCGCAGCAAATCGCACATCCACGCCGGTAAATCATCGTTATTTCTTGAGCACAGCCAAATTAATTAATACGTTCGGAAAAACGCGAAAAAAAAGAAGCTCGAGCAAAGCACACCTTCGTCAGACACCGCGGGAGAGAGTAACGAGGGGAGTGGGGGAGGGGGTGGGTAAAACGCTACAAATTTTATTATTCGGCTAGCACGCGACCGCCACATAAATGACGTTGCTTCGTCCATGAAAAATACATAATTCATGGCACACTGGCCAGTCTTTCCATATATTACATTTCCAAGCAACTTGTGGCCCGTCTACCGAATACGCGTGCAGTGTACTCTTCTCTGCACACACCGACTGGGAATGATACATACCTGCCTCTTGCCACCACTACCGACTGCCCGCCAAAGTACTCGTATTACACTGCACGCGAAAAAACCGCGTATGTGTCTTGAATGCCAGCCAGCTATCTTTACACTATACTTTATTAACACTCGGCCATCGTAAGTTGCATAATGAATAACTCGTAGGCGCGATGCAATATTTACGAATACATACACGAGTCAAGTCGCGACCACGGTCACGTTCCTTTTCCCCACAACTTGAAGCAAACCCAGCCACATAATTTCGAGAAAAAAAATTTCAAACGTTACTCGGATATATTGAAACCTCTTCCCCAACCATCTCCAGCAAATGGGCAAAATCAATTCGAAAATTTTTCTCGTTTAAAAATAAATATTCCACGTACTCGTATTTGTCGTAATTCGCAGAAAAAACCCCACAATCGACCCGATCACTCTAGCCCCTTACCCCTCTCCACACTCGAATCTAGTTTTTCATAATCGAGTCGTATTTTTCAACAGCACACTCGGTACGGTACGGTGCGGTGTATTTTTTCATCGCGAGTTTTCGGATTACTCTTATATGTATATAAAATGGCCGCTGAGAGGAACCGGGGAGCGGGGGGAGGGGTAGGGAATGAGGCGCAGCACGGAGGCCAATTCTCTCCGGCCAAATCTAAATAATCCGGCGCGAATGGAGCGTGTACACGGCGAAATTAATTAATTTAATAGCGGCCCAGTAGCCGCAAGAATAATTAACAGCAGTTTAATAACAAAACGTTTGGGTGATATTCTGCAGCAATTCGCAGCGGGGAATTGTGTTTCGCGGTTCCAAAAACACTCGACGGTCTTTTATATGCATGTACATGTACACATACATGTGTACGTTTCTGCGTAAATGTACTGGTAGTACCTCTATATGTGTAGCTGTACAGTACAGTACACGCTGCATTGCATAAACCCTGCTTTGCCCCTTCGTCCTTCCAGCCCCATGCCCGGGGCCGCAAATTCGTTCGCAATAAACCCAATTTCGCGTGGGCGTGGTTCGTATCGTACAGAAAATAGCATCGTGTATAGCAATTTTACCAGCTTGTACGTTGTTCATGCTGCCATCAACATCATCGTGATTATCGTGTTTGCGTAAATGCGAAAAATATCGCGCTTTCTCACCCCATTCTGCATACGAAACGTGTATGATTAAATTTCAGACCGGGTAAATAAGCCTATCAGCGGCAGAGTTACTATTCCGGATTGCCGAATCGCAGTTTTGAATACACTAACTCACATTGTAGGTGACGTACCTAGAGAGGAAAAAGGTCCGACGATCCCTCATACACACATTTTTTACCAAGTTGGATTAGTTGGAGTAAAATAAAAATCAAGATTTTGACGAAAATTGGTTAGAAACTTGGAAAGTTTATTTTGAGTGAGAGATCACCCAGAAATATTTTGAGTCAGCTAGCTGCGTAAAAAAGCTGAGTCAAAGGTAACCAAAGTGGGGTAATTTTGGAAACAAATCGGGTTTCTTTGAGAAGTAGAACCTAAGCAGTCGGATGTTTTTTCACATTCGTTACCGAGATGAAGAATGGTTTACACGATTTATATTACCGAAAATAGATGCACAACATCTCGAAAAATGTGTAAATGAACGTGGCAGAGATTTGTTGATTGGATTATTGCAGTTTTGAATACACTAACTCACATTGTAGGTTATGTACCTAGAGAGGAAAAAGATCCGACGATCCCTCATACACACATTTTTTACCAAGTTGGAGTAAAAAAAATCAAGTTTTTGACCAAAATTAGTTAGAAACTTGGAAAGTTTATTTTGAGTGAGAGACCACTCAGAAATATTTTGAGTCAGCTAGCTGCGTAAAAGAAGCTGAGTCAAAGGTACCCAAAGTGGGGTAATTTTGGAAACAAATCAGGTTTCTTTGAGAAGTAGAACCTAAGCAGTCGGATGTTTTTTCACATTCGTTACCGAGATGAAGAATGGTTTACACGATTTATATTACCGAAAATAGATGCACAACAGCTCGAAAAATGTGTAAATGAACGTGGCAGAGATTTGTTGATTGGATTATTGCAGTTTTGAATACACTAACTCACATTGTAGGTTATGTACCTATAGAGAGGAAAAAGGTCCGACGATCCCTCATACACAAATTTTTTACCAAGTTGGAGTAAAAAAAATCAAGTTTTTGACCAAAATTAGTTAGAAACTTGGAAAGTTTATTTTGAGTGAGAGACCACCCAGAAATATTTTGAGTCAGCTAGCTGCGTAAAAGAAGCTGAGTCAAAGGTACCCAAAGTGGGGTAATTTTGGAAACAAATCGGGTTTCTTTGAGAAGTAGAACCTAAGCAGTCGGATGTTTTTTCACATTCGTTACCGAGATGAAGAATGGTTTACACGATTTATATAATCGAAAATAGATGCACAACAGCTCGAGAAATGTGCAATGAACGTGGCAGCGATTTGTTGATTGGATTATTCGAGCGACGAACTCGCAAGCAATCGTATAATCACAATAACTTCAATCGACCTTCTAAAAAGTTGCAATTTGAGTTTCTAGACCTCCTGACCCATCGACTTCGAAATTCGATACTACTTTCACGTCAATCCATTACAAGATCCTTGAAGATCGTCGATTGCGAAAATTACCATATCTTGTCTACTTCATAGCACTTTTCCAGAATGGAAAATTTCTTTTCCAAAAACCCATTTCTCTGGATTCATGCTCATGCAGGTCAAAATATCCCGATTACCATACTTTTTGTGATAATTTCCATCAAACTGTGCAAATTCACTTTTTTCGCTTGGATTTTTTTTCTAACACTGACTGAAATGAGTGAGAAAAAAAATGAATATTGAAAATCTGATAAAAATGATCGCGAAGAAAGTGTTTATCGGGGTATTTCAACCTACTGTGCACGAATTCAACGTTGGATTATCGTTAAAAAAATTATCCAAGGTAGAAAATTCAGATGTAAGTGCACTGCTACATAAACGGCAGCTGGCAACCAGCAACTAGCAACTTCGCGACAGTGGAACGAAAATGATAAGAAGTTGCTCGGTTATTGGCTGGAATTGACAACCAAATCAAAATTAGTTGCCGCTTATGTAGAAGTCGACTAAGGTAGATGACTAAAAATGATACCGAAATTCAAAGTGAAAGGGTCAGAAAAGGTTCTTAGAATCACAAAGTTCAACTTTTCAGGGGGAGGGGGGATAACTGAGGTGCTGCATAAGCTACACGCTAATCTATCCAAAAACCTTCGTTGGTTTTTACTTTCTTCAAAAATGACCTCACTTTGAGGATTTCTGGCTCAGTCTCCAGGACGACTAGGAGACTCAAGATTTTTCCAATAAGTAGTCTCCCACTCAAAGTTCATTTGCTCGCCAATTTTTGTCAAAATGTTCCCCTCCACTCTCTAGCCATACCTAAACAGACACGACTCACGAGGTAATTCAGTTACGAATTCGAATAAGAAGCTAATGGGCTAAATTAGGTGCAATTTAGTTCCGAAACGTGTACGAGAAGTAATAATATTAGAGATGCGGAAAATCGATGGTTTCGAAATTTGACATAACGATCGATGCATCCACAAGTAATCTCCGAAATATCAATTCTCGGAATTTTTCTCGTTTTCGTTGCTTTTCAGCCTATTTGAAGTTCAAATTGGAAAAAGGTTTTGTCATTTTTATCAAAATTGTAAGATTGAGCCACATTTGCACTGACATTCTTTCTCACAAACTTAATTCTTTTGTTAGTTTCGATATTTACATTAAATTTGTCTCGCTTTTTGCCAGATTTGCAGGGAAAAATTTAATTTAAGTTCGATAAAAACAATAGATAATTATAAGACTATCATTACTTCATTAGCATAAACAAATGTGCCGTCCATACTATGTTTCTATAAAGAACCACCACAGATGCAAGAGTTTTCATGCAATGCTACGTTTAATGGTCACGTTACAATTTAAAAAGTGATGAAATGATACATGCAAAATAGTGTTATTACAGGGAAGGTTCGGAAGTGTCACACGCCCTTTGCACCTAATGACTTTTTTGAAATTTATATCTAGTCTGAAAATCGAAGAAGCAGATACCTAAATTTGCAATATTTGAAATTTCAAACAACGATTTCTACGTACTTTCTAGCCCAACTTTTTGAGACACATGAAAAAGCTTCTCTTCAAAAATCGCCTATCTCTGAAATTGAAAAAGTCACAATGGCAAACGAATTTTTTGCTTCAAAATTTTTCAAAAGTTGAAATTTTTCGACTTCGAAGGTGAATTTATGTGTAACTTTTCGAGACAGTCAAAAAATATTATTTTGTAAAATTTCCTGCAATCGAAATTGACATAGCTCCTTCAATTTTAGAAATAGGCCATTTATTGTTCGAAATTACATGAAAAATTAGGTTTTTGAAAGTTCATGAACTCTTGCCTTCTTCCATTGACGGATTAGGCACGTTTCAGAAAAATATAAAGTATTACGAATACACTACGTAGAAAAAATATCGTTCGTGTCGGTGCTTGACACATCTGAATTTTTAATACGGGCTGACGCAAGTTAGGCTCGCACAAAAATGTTTTTTCAAAGTTGCTGCTCAATTTTCAAGGTAGTCTGAGCTGAACTTTTGATAATTTCATTCCTCTTGAAAACCTCATGAAAATGTCTAATAGTATGCACAGCGAACAACTACCAAAAATATCAGAAAAGGTAGAGTTTTCACGTAATGTAACATGCATTTAATACCTATTGCATGCTAATGATCACAGATCGCCAGGTGCAACTGGAGTACGTAACCAAAAAAAAAAAACATTTTGAAAAAAATCATCAATTTTTGTGTGCAAGATTCTCACGATCATTTTTTTTTTTTAAATTGATTTTTTGAGTAAGTAGGTGAATGAAAAATAATCTGCAAAATTCTCATCATCAAATGATTCATTACAGTTGAAACTTCTTGCATTTTCTGTCAAAAAATCAAAAATTAAATCTCTCGGCAAAAAATTGATCACTGTACTCATTGACACAGAAAACTTCATAGGTAGGTAAAGGTACTTTACAATCTCATTTCTCTTCATCCTTTTACAGAATTTTCATTTTTTTCACCCAAAAAATTACTTCTGAAAACAGAAGGAAGTCTTATGAAAAAAATTAAGAGAAACAAAATCGTATAATACGTACATAGAGCATGAAATTATTCCACTTCTGAGGTGTGATTGTTTTTTTCTGAGAGACTTTGCTTTTGAAATATCCAACGTAAAAATTAAAAAGCTCAACTTTACTAAACGATTTCTGTATTTTTGAGTCTTACACTATAGAGCAACACCCTCTAATATTTTCAAAGACTTTCATCATTCGAAAAATTGATCTCGTTTGTCATTTTTCACTCACAGTTTAGGAAGCCCTATACGTTCAGTTTCTGAACAAGCTGAAAAACTGAAACTTTTGGAGCTTCATTTTCTCACTGAAATGAAAACAGCCCTATAATCAAGCACCATAAAATTCTGTATTTCTTCGTCACGAGCACACGCAAATTTTCATCGCGATGTATAATCCCTCTGAGGAGGGGACGAATAAGTTCGCGTCGCAAATACCACTTCATTATCGTCCGAAAGCAAACAACTCCATATAGACAATTTGAATACACTACTTAGATACGAACTGACTTCTGAGTTTTAACCAAGAACAAGGTAGAGCCATGGTTTCGTACGCGAGAACCATAAAATCATATTCTGTCAGTACCTATACATAGAGGAGGCTGATCTTAATCATCGAAAATATTTGCAATCCCACTATTAAGCCAAGCTCGCAATGAACTATTTCAACTGATCGACCAAATCTATCCAAAAAACATCACCTTGCAAATGCAAGATTCCAACAAAACTCAAAACTCAGCTTCAAAGTAAAACACAAAAACCTCCCAAATCGTAGGCAATAGCATCAAACAATGTACCAAAAAAACACTCCACCGCGTAAACGTCCGACCCAACAATTAGAAAAAGAATTACCGCAGGTCGCAGTCGTTTTATTTATTCGTCGTTACAGCGTATAGATTTCTATCAACGACACGATGTAACAAAAGGAAGATACGACCTGGGCGGCAAATTACCTCACACGGGTAAATTTAATTATCCGAGTAAATTTCTCTTCTCCAAAGTACACAAGAGTACCATACACCGCGACTACATTTTTCAAACAAGGTCTTATCGCCAGTTTCCTACTTCGGTGTTTTTTCTATCTTGTTTTATTTTCAATTGGTCAATTTGTTTCTTTGGTAAAACTCGAGATTTCCTAGCTGATAAAGAAAACGAGATACAGAGGGCAGTATGGATTTATCGAAGCTCATTTTTAACGCACATTTTCGTGCTCCAATTGGCTTCCTCGACATGAGTAGGCTACTCCTGCTCATTGTTTGGTTCGTCGTCGACGTCGGTGACATGCTAATCTATGATTATCTACGGCCCAGAGCAGTAGCAGCCAGCGGACCGAAATCGATCTTAATTATACGAGTTGACCGATTCGTCGTTGATAAATTACTACTTACTTACCTATATGCTGGGCAGACCATCTTTACTTTTAACGTGCTTTTTATACGTACAGTGATCGACTTTCACCGAGTTTTTCCAACCGAGAACCAAGATACTGGGTTCACCGTCCAATAAGAGATGATTTTACAAGCTCCAACGAATGTCCGAGACGTGGTCGAACAAAGCGTAGATTGCATAGAACAAAGGAGTATGGTAAGATGGTCTGACGTTAATATTTTTTGGCGTCAATCGAAATCAAAAATTGAAAATGGTAGATCGTGAAAATAATCATTTAAATATGTACATACGACCAAATTATGTTCTCTTATTAAAAGATATATCTGATATGATAAGTTGTACCGAAACGGCCGTCACAATTGAAATAATAAATTGCACCTTTTTTCGTTGAACGTTGATTTATTCATTCAATTATGCTGATTGCAAAAATATTTTTGCTTTTTTACTTAAAATGTCTGAGAAATGTTTTTTTTTTCTTTTTTTTTTCAATTATTATTTTTTTAGGTACTGAAATCAAATTCCAACTTTTAACATACTCGCATTCATAAAATTGTTGTAAGTACCATTGACTCTTTTTTTTTTTGTTTTAGTACATGTCACGAGTATGTAACAACCAAATTCCTATCATAAATTGGCTTTTCTTCAAGACTGAAGAAGTTTACAGCTACTAAATATATTTCGAGGGAAAAATTTCACTTTTTTTTCAAATTTCTCCAAAATTATAAAGGTTTGAAATGTTGTTGACTTCGAGGCGCGAATTTCAACACAACATCTCGAGAGAAATAACAAGATTTGAGGATATTTGTCTTTTCACTAAGGATTTCAGCGAGTCCTCATTCAAATCCAAGTTTTAATAGTCACATCGATTCATGCACTATATTCGCTGATTGCAGGAGAGTTTTTGTTTTTTGCCAATTGGTAACTTCGCTTTTATATTTTTCTTTGAATTTTATGCAAATTTCAACTGACATTAGCAGTTTAGCTTTCAACTATAACGCAGTGGAAGAGTTTTACACAATTAAAAAGGTATTTTTTTCTCTCTTTAAAACTTTAAAATCGTACTTAGGAAATTGAAATTTAAAAAATTTTGATTAATAATTTTTTTCTCAGCTGAAAAAGTTCAAAAAATTGAAGAAAAGAAATAAGAATTGCCCGCATACACATATTTCTATATTGCGAATAATTGAACTCGCAACTCGCAAATTACATGTAACAATACAATGAAATCCATTTCTCCATCAATCCCCTTCAATTGGCTTAAAAATATCTCGATCCAAGAACGAAATTCCCCAACATCTCACTTTTCACCCCTCTCAAGAATTTCCTTCGAATCGTATCCGAGCACCGAAACGTGAACCGTACAAGACTCTCGAATGCTAAAAGTTACCAAACAAATTTAAAAGGGAAAAAGAATTTCAGAAATTTGAAAAATAATTTCGAAAAACTTGAAACTATATTCCTTCGCAAGTTGCAAAAGTCGGCGGGATAAGAAGGCGCGTAACGCGTACCAGTTACAAAACGCTCTCCGCCTCGTCTCTCCTCGCAAAAAAAAAACACAAACCGAAGAGGAAAAAAAACACAATCGTTCAAATTAAAAAACAAAACCAGGAAATGGAATTTTAAGAAGCAGTTCTTTCTTCGGAGTACATTTCGAGCGTTCTTCTTTTAAAATATTCATCGAATTGATCACCGACTTGAAACTTCCGACGTTGTTGGCTCGTCGCTCGCTTTGTAAAGTAGGGAAAAAAGGTAGGTTAAAAAAAAGAAACCTTAATTTTTTTCTTCTCGTTTCGTTGTAGGGAAAAAATACGAACAAGAGTCGTGAAACTGCATACCATTTTCAACACCAACAACATTGTACACAAGGCGCTCTGTTTATACAGAACAAATACGTTCGTGATTAATGGAACAAGTGTACAGAGGAGGGATCGTTTCCAGTCCACGGTAAGTATACTATAACCGTATCATTGAGGCGACTCGCAAATAACCAAGTCATTCGGATCCTATACGCGATACGAGTACACTGATCAAGCTCGACTACGAAATATTCGTCGCATAGTTTCAGTATACTAAAAAAACACACGCAACACACCTCGAATGATAAAATATTCAAGAACAAATACCGCACCGTGCACATTTTCAAAAACCCCCTTCATCGACATTTGTCAGGTCGCATTTCGAACATCTTTTCAACTTTTGCGACGAGTGAAAAAAAAACAACCACCGAAGACAAAATCCTACAGTCGTAAAATCTCCATCGAGAAAATCTCGTATCGAAGGGTTTCGTATACACGGTTAGATTTTCGTACACCGAGCGAAGTGAATTTTACCAACCCCTAATCCAATCGCGTACTCGGTCTCGTAGTCATAATTTCTTTAGCACGGAGTGCTATTTCCCAAAGAAAGCTCGAGTTTAACCGGCGCAATTTTGCATCTCATAATCATCTTACGTCAACGCGCCGTGACATTTCTATACATACAAATATCAACCCCAGTGCCTCTTTCCTATTCAAGTCCAATCGTGCTTATACGAAACGCTTATCCTTTCGCAACTCGTCAAAATTAATTCGGGTTAAACTTACCCAGGCAGGCATATAGCAAATCGGCCTGGCTCGACTGCCTCCGGTCCTACAAAAACACCCTTTCGTGCGATCACTTTTCTTCCCCACCTGTAGGTAACCATGTCTCGCATCGTTCGAAAATATTGAAATAGGGTGCAAAAAAAAACCAATACAGCCGGTTGCCCCGTGCTTTTATGGTCGAATTTCCAAAAATTTCCGTACAACATACGAGCAAGAAGTGCATACATACCTTAGATATTATAACAGTAAGCAATCGTTTTTCATTCGGTTGAAAATTACCAGAAGTTGATCATGGTATCTAGTAAGGGAATTGTTTTTCGAAAAAAAATCAGAACTTGTTCACCACTTTCACTACCTGTTAGATATCCTGATCTATTCGTGTTTTTTTTTTTTTTGGGGGGGGGGGGTGTTGTAATCATTTAACATAATATTATTGTTTCTAATCTATTAGGTAGGTACATGGTTATCTACATATTTATGTGTTCTTAATTAATTAGTGTTAAATCAAAAGCTTTTTTACGTTTAAGTCAAAATATTATTTTATTCTGTTTCAGCAAACGATTGCCGAATGCTGAATCATTTCAACTACATAAAAACTGAATTAAAATCATGCGATGAATTAAGATTTGACCCCTGCGAAATAAAATCAAAGTAAGTAAATTTTTCATCATACCACATGTGTCGTTAATTAATTAGTTAAATCTAAAGGTGTTTTTACGTTCAAGTGAAGATATGTACATATTATTTATTCTGTTTCAGCAAACGACAGTAGATTACTGAATCATTTCAGCTATTTACAAATAAAATTGAAATCACGTAAAGAATTAGAATTTCGAAAATCTATTATTTACAGCAAAGCACGGAGGTATTGATGAAATTGAGAAAACAGATGCACTTTCGAAGTATAGCGCCTTTTTAGCTCTACAAAATGATATCAGCAAAAGCCTGAAACAGTGAAACTGCGGAGAGAGGAGCAGCAACAGAGAGAACAGAAAGAATTCGCTGATTGCAAAAGGTTTTTTGCATTTTATTTTTTTTATTTTTTTTTTCAAACAGCCAAAGCCAAAAGCAAGAAATTTACAGTTTACAGAGTTGAGTAATGAATTTGCAAAAATCAAAAAAACTGAAAGAAAGCTGAATAAATATAGCTTTTGGCTTGCTTTTAGCATTTCAGTTTTCAATCATACCGCTTTGGCTAGCTTTTAGCTTCGAAAACCCCCAAACTTCCTAGGCTATCAGTTTTTAGGTTTTAGCTTTCGGATCATCAAAATAAATTTGAATGCACTAATCACAGATTGGTACCTCCAAAATGTATTTTTCAAGGGCCAAATTTATGAAAAGACAAATTTTTTCTCATACATGTTAACAGTGAGCCTTAAAATAGGATACCGGTTGAAATTCAAGTAATAGGAGGATCACGAAAAAAAATTGCGGAACACTGGTATCAAGTTCAATAGAGATCTTCATTTTAGTTTGAGTTGAAAGTCTCACAGAAAAAAATTCATTTTTGGAAGTGCTCTTGGAGATGTGTCCTCAAAAGGGAAGGATTTTCGAGATTTTTTTTTTGCTTTAGCCACTACTCAACCTACTAAGAAGGCCCAGTTTCAAATAGTATTCGAAATTTTGCTTCACAAGAGCCCATTGCCATCAAAATTCAACAACACTACTTTTAAGGTTTAACTGAGCAGTTGAAAATTTACAAACCCCCAGGGCTGTATACCGATATTCAAATACCAATACCAATACCGGCAATACCGGCAAATTTTGAAAAAATTTACGAATACCGTTTTACCAATACCAATTAGCAGACAGATGAAGTACCAATTTATAAAATACCAATAAAGTTTTTGAAACGGTATTAATACCAAAATACCAATACCGAAATAATTTTCAATGGTATATTTTGGTATTGGTATTTTGTGGTATTTTGAATTTTTTGATTGATTACAAAATTATAAATAAAATAACTAATAAATTACTCATATTGAAAAGCTCGTAAGTGATCATGATGAACCTTGAACTCGCAAATTGAGGTGTTTAAATAGACAAAAAGTGTAATTTCTAAAAAAAATTTGAAAAACTTTGTTAATTCTGGCCTAAAAACACACTTTTTATTCGGTATTATATTGGTACAATACCAATACCAATACCAGATACCGAAAAAAAATCCACAACATAATAAAATACCAATACCAAAATACCAAAATTTGATATCTGTATTGGAGAATACCGAAATACCAATACCATTTTGGGAACTGTATGCTAAATACCAATACCTGGTACCAATACCGTTTATGTTTATTGGTATACAGCCCTGCAAACCCCCACATTTTATGAGAAAAACTTGTGCTTTATTTTTCGAATTATTTGAGCCAAAACATCGAAAGATAATTTCTAAAACTGGAGAAATATTTTGGATCGCAATGGTTCTAATTTTTTGATTACATATTACCTACAAATTTCCAAAAATTTAGAAAATATTCAAAAACTAACCACAGTTTTTCAGTTTTTTAAAAATTGGCAACGATGACCAAAAAATTGTTCCTGCACCGTTCCAAAATATTTCTCTAGTTTTAAAAATTATATCATCTGGCCACTAAAATTGTCAATTTCGAAAAATCGAGAAAAACACCCGTAAGTCATCTTTCTCAAATTTCCTGAAGGAGTCAATTTTATTCAAAAAATTTGCACCACTGTAAGTATTCCAAAATATTCCACCTGTTTTACAAGTGACATCTATCGAAGTTTTGACATAATTAAGACGCAATATTTGAGAAAAAAATATTTTCAAAAAATAAATTCACCCCAAAGAAAGGGAGTTGCAAATTTTTACTCGCTCAGTATAGAACCCTTACAGAAAGTGGTTTCGGTTTTTGACGGGAAAGGCCCAGTCCGACGCAGAATCTCAAATATTATCGTTCGGAAGAGGGCTATTTTCCTCTAAAACAGGCTGGGTAGAGGCTAAAGTGATAAAATCACAATTTTATCGGAAATGTCCTCTTTTTGAAGACCCATATACTTTCTCTAGGGACACCTCCCGAACTAAAATTTTTCCTGAATTACTCTCAACGTAAAATCAAGATTACCATTGAATTTGGTGAAAATTTCGCAATATTTTTTTTTCGTGATCCGCTCACATAAGCAACCAAAATATTAAGATTTCCAAACTTCGAATCTAATTTTATTCTCAAGATGGACAGAATGATGTAAGCTTACACTAAAAGTATCTTTGTCATAAAGTCTTTAAAATTTGCCGAAATTCATACAAAGAATTGGAAATGAGGTTTTCACTCATATTACACTCTTTCAAGAATTTTAAGCAATTTCACTGTGGAAATATTTTTGAATTTTTTTTAAATTTGTTTTTTGTAACTATCCAAACATTGATAACTTTTCAACCGCTCAAGCTACAGGAATAAAAGTTTTGCCACCATAAAGAGCGAACTTTTTTTTCAAGAAACAGCAATAATTGGGTAGCAAAACTCAAACAGGAAAATTTTCAAGATTATCATTAAAAAAAAAAAAAAGCAGTGAACATGATCCACTTTTGAACACGTTTTTGCAGATATCTAGCGTTGCATGACCTTTGCTGACCAAATGACCAAAACTAGCACAATTATCGATCTCATGAAAAATTCCTAAACAAATTCTGCTATTCGGGGCCGCAAGACGCAACTTTTTACTTATTGTTGTTCTTGAGTGCGGGCAAGATTGAAATTAAAATTGCTCAGCAAATTTGAAAGCGAAAATTTTTCATGTCGACATGATTGACTCAGTCCCTTCGAACCGTATGTTGAGCAAATATGCATACTTTGTACCTAGAATGAGTTCTCTAGTCATTAGTTTGAAACATGATCATTTGTTATCGTTACGAAACACCCTGTATTCGTACTTTCAATTTTGAGTATTTTCTGAATCAAAATCAAATGAGGATACAAAGCTTATATCATGAGACAAATTTCAACATTTTTATAAATATATCCTAACCAGTTGAAAAAAAATAAAATCATGTTAGTGACATAGAAGTTTTTGAAAAAATAGAATGTCGGAATACAGAAGATTTACGACCAGAGCTTTAAAAAAGATCTAAATCAGGTAAGGTACTTTCTCATTTATATATGTGAAAATCACGGGTAAAAATTTCATCAACTTTTTCAAGCATTCAAAACTTTGAAAAGCATTGGAATCATAAGGGGGAAAAAGTAGAGAGCATCATCGAATCATAGTCATGCTCTGCCCCTCTGCCTGGTATCAAGTAATCTGAACCAAAAGACATGAAAAATCCACTCTTTTAATCACAATAAAATTCTCAAACACCGCATCATCCTTCATCATTCAGCTATGACGATGGAAATTCGCCTAAAACTCGCCGACAAAGCCGCGCCGTGCTCGTTTGCACGACGATATTCAAATGAATCCGTTGTCATTTCGTAGGCTTTAAAGCCAATCCACTCGAAAACTTGGTAACCGCCTCGCCTAAAAAGTAAACACCACCGTTGATAGAAAATTCTTCGTTTAGCCGCAAACACACGTATACCTTTGATCTTCGACAAAATCTACTACATCCCCTCCTCTCTCTTCCCCTTGACCACACTTCATCGCATCTCCAATCGTCCATGCATATATCTAGCGAGAAAGAGAGCACCATACTGGATACTCCACCTCACATTACCCACATACGGGGTCGAATTAATGAAAGCACTCACCTTTCCTCTTCTACGTTGGTGTATCGTATTCCGCTCTCATTAGACGATCAATCAAGCACCAGCAGAATTTGCTCGCCTCTACCTAGCTCGCATATTTTCCAAAACCTTATAGGCCATATCGAAAGTTACGTATTTCTGCAGATATATCGACAAAGGGATACGACCAAGTAGAGGAAGGAGAAATGCAGGAGTACACATATACGTTCATCGTCGTCGTACCTATACCTATGTACTACGTAAAAGACCTGCTAGACTTTTTAACTATCCAGTAATTCGTATTACTCGCTGGTAAACTTAGCATGCCGCAAAGTGAAAACTTGATGCTTAAAATTGGCGCACGGTAAGGCTTTCGTTCACCAACTTTGAAACTTTACTTAATTACGTTACTGTCTGTATTGTTTCAGCGGTTTGTTATATTATTAACCGAACTAAACTATTAGCCTTGTATCCCTGCTCAGTTTTCTTCTCGCTGCTCCTGCTACTTCGCGAGCTTATATGTAATATAACGCAATTTCCCGCCACGTCGCACTCGTCATCACTCCATTCGTGTCTTTTTTGAAAGCAAAAGCTTCAAAAGCCGAGCAAATCTTCGCGGTTAGTGGTTACCAGAATCTCGTCGGTCGTGCTGAAATAGGCCTACACGCGACTCCATCCATCCAAGTGGCTAGTTTCGCCACCAGAATAGCTTTTGCTTTCGACGCAGCGAACGAACCAGGCCTCTTCTCAGCACCTTGTCCATCTTTCATCGTGATTAGCTTTTAATAAAAGACGCTGGCTGTTCGCTATGTATTACACGAGCAAGGCTAATGGCGTTTCTTCGGCTTCGGCGTCCGACCGAGCAGGCGAGCGAGCCCGGAAGGCGGAAACGAGCTTTCTTTATGCACCGAATTAGATCCGTTGTGAGGTTAACCTGCTTAGATTCCTTGCTAATTAATATACGGTTTATTCCTTTGATTTTTCACTCTTCTGCAAACCAAGTGAGGATATAAATGAAGACAGACGCAACAGAAAAAACAAAACGATAGTCGATAGCTGATTGGCAAGAGAGATTTTGCATTCTGCTTATTGGTAGCATTATTCATTTCATGCTTTCGAATTATCTTTCCATTTTCGAACAATTCTTGACGGCATGATAATAACTTTACGTGTTTAGCACATTTCGTAAAAATTTCTATGCTAATATGTGAAAAAAAATAATACATACGTTCAACCTCATTCAACCTCAATGAAACATAATTTTAAAAAAGGACGAATGAAAAACATTAAAATTGAGCTCCATTCAGTCTCATTTAATTTCAGAAAATACAAATCGTTGATTGGCTTCCTTGAAAGTTTACTACCTAGTTAAAGTTGGCTATGTTGAAAATTGAAATACTACGTATTCGTACGTTGATTAGATATCTTTTGAATTGATGAAGAAGTGACAGCGATAAGTTAGATAGAGCTTTTTGCGTTCCGTACAAAAACTGTAAAAAATTGACAATGATTCGACTGAGTTTTGAATGTCTCAAAATAACCCAAAATGCACCAACATTTTTGAAAACGTCATTAGTAACGTAATGGCTGACTAATTTCAATTCCAATCATGTTTTGAACTTTTGAGCTTGAACTTTACAGTACCTATTTTTTAAAACCTTGATTTTTTCAAAAAAAAAAGAAATTTTCATTTTTTCAAAAATAAAAGAAATTGTGAAAAATATGATTAAGAAGCGCCCAGCAGCGGTAACTCTAAAAATGTCTTGTTCCAGACATATGCCATCTACCATTTTGTTTTGACAATGGACCGTAAAATACGATGACAGCAATAACAATAAGTATATGAGGTCAATCCCACCACCCCTCCCCCCACAAAAAATTGAGAGCATTTTCCGAAATTCAGTAGCGAGAGACTTTCACTCTGAGTTAAAAGAAAGTAATTCCGAAAAAATCTTAGCTCCTGCGATGAGCCTGGAGAAAAGGACGTGGAACTTGAAAACGCGGACATTCTAACAAAAATCGTGGTTTTTTCGCTTTATAGTCTCTGCCCAATCTGGCTTGAAAGAAATATCCCAGTTGCAAAAGATTGTATTCAAGATTCTGTGTCGAGCATCAACCTAGTGGGCCATCCTCATCAAAATCCAAAATCACCTTTAAGGTTCTACGAAGCAATTAAAAATTTACAAATTCCTTATTTTCGGGTATAAATTCGTATTCTGAAATATATTATTTACAAATACTTCGTATTAATTAATGCCAAAACATGAAAAGATATTCGTAGTTTCTGAAACTGGGGGAATATTTTAGAACGGAGTAGTGTCAATTTCAATGAGAAAAATTGTCAAAAACTTGATACATTTTTTGTAAGTTTTTGGAATCGGTAATTCAAAAAATTGGCATCACTGTATTCCATAAATATTCTACCAGTTTTACAAAATAACATCTATTGATATTTTGACATTATTAAGGCATAATATTTCAGAGGAAAATATTTTCAAAACACGAATTTACCCCCCAAAAAAAACCGGATTTGCAAATTTTCAATTGCCCAAAACAACCCTGAAAGTATTCTCGGTTTTTGATAGCGATGTGGGGGGCCTACATCGACGCAGAATCTTACATACATATTATTATCTTTTGGAACTGAAAAAACAACGATTAATTTGGAAAATGCAACCTCTTTGGAGACCCATATCTCCCCTCCTGGAGCATCTCCAAAGCTAAAATTTTTTCCTGAATGACTTTCCAACTCAAAATTAAGGTTTCCTCTGAATTGGTCGAAACCCTCCAACTTTTTTTCGCATTTCACGCAAACTTTAGTAAGGGTCCAAAATTTGAGGGAAGTAGTCCTAAAATTAACATGAAAACGGATAGTATTTACGAGCTTACATTTTTCACACAGAATTATTGGATATTTGGTGAAGGCGTAGTACATGGTATGACAAATAATGTCCTTTCCAACGATCCAGTGATGCTCCAGGACTTCAAATATTATAACGCGTATTCCGGCCCGTTCATTTCGACGAGGAAACTCTAGTTCAATTTAAGAACTGGAAACCAAGGTGAAAGAACGACTCAGAGATCATTTCCGAGTAAGTAAGTTTTAATATGTCACTCTTCGCAACGAGATTCACCCTTCTTCCGAGTAAAGATAGAAACTGCTTTTCCCAGACTATAAAAGCCCTGATTAATCCTTCACTTAGCACACTCTCAAGATCGACGAGTGAACTGTGAAAAAGGTGTGAGTAAAGCTAAAATAATGAATCAAAAAAAGTCTTCAAATTATCAGAAGTGGAAAAACATATTTGAAAAAAAACACATCATTATCTATCAAACCAAATCATCTTTAAAAAAATCCGCACAGAAAGAGTGAGTTGTACTTTGACATTTCTTTCTTTCTTTTTTTCTTTTAATTTAAGAGAAATGTGAAAAAAAGTTAGAAGCTCAACTTGTTACACGATCGTTTAATATTACCTTATATTTTTTTAACAGGACAGTAAGCAAGTATATTCATTCATTTACCAAAATAAACTGCAACCCCCCCCCCCCTAATCTAACCTAATCACGAAAGATTTCAACCCCTCAAATAAATCTGCCTTCGCAGAAAACAAAAACAAACTCGAGCCAAAAAAAAAAGGCAACACAAACGTGTAAGACCCTCTCTCTTTCGCACGTTCTTCGCCATCAATTACTACACCTCGTAACAATCAATCAACCCCTATTCTGCCAGTCAACTCGGACATTGTAATTAAACACGTTATTAAATCCGAACGTCGGCGACGCATTGCGTTCGCGTACCCGTTCAAATACACATCGTATAGTCGTACGAACCTACAAGTATACGAACGTACATATATATACGAGAGTCTCTCTATATACGTAAACCACTATCACAAGGTAATAATTTTTCCGCCATATGAAAGTCAATTTTACTAAAACCGAACGATATTTACCGCTCGATAAACACGCCTTTAGCGAATATACACACATCGGACCGAGTGTACAAAACCGCGATGTGATTATATTAAAATACCTTCGCCCCATCGATTTCGCAAATTTACCATATTACAGCCACTTTTCTACCCCTCCCCCTGCCCAGAATACTCTAGATAGATAGATGAGCTACACCCTCTCCTCTTTCCTACCTCTGTACATGTCTGCTACCTGCACGATGACATACCCTTCTACATACGTACAATCATGTACTCGTATTTCTGTACTCGATGTTGCTGCGGCGGTGGAGTTGTTGAGGTGCCACAGAACCTCTTCACCCCCTTTTGAACTCGGCGATAGGCTGATATTGAAAATTTTCAATCACTCAAGAGTCGCAAACGTACACACGTATCCACCTGTAGGGTTGTGGAGAGGAGAGCAGACGACCGAGTAACGCCGCATGAATTATACCAGCCAGCATAGCATTGTCTCAATTGTCGAATTCGTCAACCATGACCGTGTATCGTAGGGCTACGCATCATTGCTCTTTTGGCAACGTTTCTTGTTTTTGGAAACTCTTCCGATAACACACTACCATACTTATTTGTACGACGAAACTTGATAACTTGAAATCATTTTTCCAAGTCATCATTTTGAAACGACCTTTCACTGCCAGAAACAGTACCATCGATGAAGTGTACAATATAATAAACGTAATTCAGTTTTAAGCTAATACGGAATTCCGTCTCTCATGAGAGCACGAGAGGGTGAATCGCAAGAGCATTGACACATGAAGCTTGGTTAGTAGAAATACCAATAGTAGGTAAGTAAAGATATTCATTTTAGATCAGCATGTTGCTCTGCACGAAAAAAAAAATTTTAAAGATATTATGTGCATAAAGAATGTCCATGAATAAACTTATTAAAAATGTAGGAAAAATTAAGAACCCTACACGTAAATAAACGACCAAATTTATAGTACCTAATAAAATTGTGAGCAAAGAATATAAACCAGCAGCTACCATCAGAAAAATCCCCCTTCCCCCCCAAAAAAAATTATTAGGGGTAATACATACTGAAAAATGCACACAGTACATATTAGTGTTGAGTTCCTGCCCAAATTAAAATCTCCGGTATTTGTTGTATGACACCTTCGCGGTACACTTAAAAAATACCAAGGGTCTTTTTTTAAGATTTAAAAAAAAAATGAAATTTCTATACCTAATTAAACTTATTGAAGTGATTTGGTATGAACAGATTGAGATAGACGAGTGATCAATATACTCCGTCACTAAATCATCAGTCAGCTTTAATCGAGATTAGGAGACTGCGAACTCTGTTGAATCAACAGATATTGGAAGTTTTAGAAATACAAATGAAACTGAGTGGGAGAAAAATTTTTGAGCGGTCAAGTGGTTAAATTTTATAACCAGATCAGATAATCATCCATGGGTGGAACAGTTCTCTAACTGTATTGGAATTCAGAACCCTACAAAAGTTCAGTAAATTGTTGAAATTTCATTCCAAATCTGTGACAATAAAATTCCTTCGTTTTTTCAAGACGATCCCCTCGACAGGGAAATTTTTAAATCTAGAAGGATTAGAAATGCTGTACTGTGTATGGAAAATTGCAATTTATATAAATTATTAAATATTTCCAAAAATTCAGGATAATTACAAAAAAGTATATCCACCTCTCAACGATTCTCAAGCCGGATGATTTTGATCACGATCCGAGATGGCGATAAAGCTGCAAAAGTCACATTTTGAAGGTTTCTCCCTCTTCAAAACTACGTCAGAAGCATTAAAATCCTGATCAACCCTTAATGGACTAAAATCAGGGATACCGAGCGATGAATATTACCAATTGTTAATTGATTAATTTTTTCAAATTCTCGCAATTACCTTGATACCAACATGCGCAGTATCCGATTTTTCGCATTCACCTCAGCGATACTAGGCATAGCAAAATGGCTTGCATTCTTAAAGTTCCACTATAGGAAACTTTTGTACTTCTAAGTTTGAATGTACTGACGAAGTAGAACACTCTATAATGAATGCGGAACAGGTTGCTAAAGCTCATAGATTGGGTAAGTGAAGCTTATTCCTTCAACTGAACCTTCAACAAGACGGAGATGATTTATCCTTTCAATTCTTGCGTAAAGGATTGTAAGTTACGAGATTATCATTACAATATCATGAAAATTGTGATAGTTTATTTCTTCAATCAATCAATTATCGTGATTGAAAATATCATCGGCATCCTTGACTAAAAAATAATTAATTTCATAATTCATATTCAAAAAAAAAAAAAAAAAAAATGGAAAAACTACAATGAAAATTTCTAATCCAGCATGAGAATCGTTAAAATTTACTTCACAGTTAGCATATCTGCGTTCAAGTTTGAAAAAAGTGCTCTTTGGATAAAAGAAAATCCTCTGAACAAAAAATACAGGCCACGTTCAAACTGATGCAGATAGGAGTTCATAGATTAAGCTGAAAAAATTCATTATCAGGAAGTAATCTTCGATGCAATCATCAACAAAATTTAGTAAATAACAGGATGCATCCGGATTCCGGATCCATAGGGAGGTAAAACTGGAAATAATTTCATTCATATAATATGTACTATCTAATCCTTAAGATTCGTTTTATAGAATTTTCATTTCATTTTGATTTTTTTCTAAGGATTGTACATAGGTAGCTGACGTTCAGCAGAAGTAGGTATATTTTGTAATTCAACACATGAACTAGGAAAAATTTCATGGCCAAAGTAACAAAATAATTAAGATCGAAATTTTCGCAATAAAATTTGAGATCCGTTCAATATACTCATTTAGAACAGAACTCTGCCATTCTACAAGTAGAGTTCTTCACGATTTACTGAAAAAATTCTCAACAGAGCTTCAATTTTTTTAAAGTGAGGAAACAATCTTGAATAGCACACTGAAAGTCATCACTATTGGGTAGAGAAGTGTTTTAGAGGAGGGGAAGTGAGTGAGACTTCCCAAAATTGGTTTTCCAAAGTTTTTCTTCGAAAATATGACACCTGTGAAAGAACTGATTGGAAACAAAATCATACCGACAACAACTTGACCCTTGAGGCGGAATTTTTCAATTTCCAAATGATGTGGAACTTTTTTAGCAAAATTCAAATTCATATCTCATTAAAAATACACACGAGGAGATCTTGATAGAAAAAATGTCGGAAATTGTTGACCAAACTCAAGTGGAGACCTACATTCTGAGTTGAAAAACACTCAGCAAATATTTCAGCTCCGGAGATGCTTTTGGAAGAAAATAATAGATCTTCAAAGAGGGAGCATTTTTGAAAAAAAATCAGTGATTTTTATCGCTCTAGCTTCTACCTAACCTGTTTTGGAAAAAATGACCCAGTTTCAAAAAATATGTATTTGAGAATCTACGTCGATTTAGGCCATTACCTACCATTCATATTTCGATAAATTCGTGTCTAGAAAATATCTTCTCAAATATTTTACATTATTTATGTCGAAACATCTAAAGATATCATTTCTGAAATCGTAGAAAAATTCGAGACACAAAGGTGCCAATTTTTTCGACATTACTGGTTATTCCTACATATAAAATCGAGATAAATAACTGAAAATCGAGAAAAATAACTGAAAATCGAGAAAATTTTTTCTCGTTTTTTCCCCTAAAATTGACGATTATGATCGAAAAGTTATCACCAACGTATTCCAAAATATTTCCCCAGTTTCAGAAATGACATTTTTTTATGTTTTGGCATGATTGATATGGAATATTTGAGAAGAAAGTATTTCAAAATACCAAAATTATCCAAAAATGAACGATTTGCGAATTGTCAACCATTCAGTTGAACCCTCAGCGTGGTCTTACATAGATAAGTCGACGTTGAGTTTCAAGTACTACCTTTTGAAACGTAAGCAATTTTTCTCAAATCAAGTTGGATAGGAGCTAGAACGGAAAAAACCACACACCTGACATCATGTCTGAAATGGTTCAAGTTTAAATACTTTTCCGAATCAATTCAAACAACCTACTTGAAGGTTCCTTCCTTCTCCAAAAAGTAAAAAATTATACAAAAACAAATTTCATTAAAAATGAGAAATTCAAAAAAAAAAATCGCAGAAGATGGTGGAGCAAACCAAAACGAATTTAATACAAAGTGACTCTCTTAGCTCCTTGATCTTCATACAAACATTTTTTCAGATCACCCTATTGTTCAAAATATTCACAAAATTCTCCTAAATCTCCAAAATTCAAACCATACCATCCACCTTATGTATACCCCTAGTCATGTAGGCATTGAAGGAAATGAAATTGTTGACACCTATGTAAAATCAGCCATTAACCCCCCCCCCCCCCCACCCTTCACCTTTTTTACCACTGACGATATAAAATCATTCTTTACACAGAATACTCACTCAAAATGGCAAAATTTCTGGTCATCACAGACATCAAACAAACTCTTTCAACACAAAAAAACAATCTACCCCTGGAAGAACCTTGATCACTTAAACAGAAGAGAAGAAATAATTATAACCCGCCTAAGAATAGGTCACTCTAAAATCACTCACAACCACCTCTACCAAAAAATTCCAAAACCCCCCCGTCAATTCTGCAAAAATGAACCAACATCCATTCAACATTTACTATTCACCTGTCCTAAATTACAGCAAACAAGACTATCTTTCCAAATAGACTCAAATTCAATGACTATCCCAGACAACCCTTCTGAAATCCAGAAATTCATAACCCTACTAAAAAAAACCAACCTAATAAATCAAATCTAAACCCTCTCTACACGGGTGTAATAATCTATGCTATTACAAATTCCAAAAACCAAACCTAAACCTATTTGAGATCCCCAGTAAGTAAATTTAATTAATCGATCCAATTAGGCTACTTATTGATTCATCAATCTTCATCTCATACACCAATAATTAAAAAATAATACATTTATCGATCGATTTCTACTTCAACTGAATTCCACTCTCATCCTTTATTTCGTCACCACCGAAAAATTTAAAGGATTAGCTCATCCCTCATCGTAAATGCGAATTGCACTACGTACGTATAGTATTCACTATACACACGGCGAAGATATATAAATACCCAAACCCCCTGTACAAAAAGCTCGTTCAGATCTCGATTAAGGAAGGCGTGATTTGGTCATTGACGCTTGCCTAAAACGTCAATCAACTTGAAGCGATTGTTGTTGAAAGCTTGCGCTCTGCAAATCGACTTTAATACGATAAAAAGTAAATATGATGTCAAATTCTGACAGCCATTAGATTTGTACACGCGGTCGTGTTGACGTATACCTATTTTCCATGCCTATCTGCCCAACACGAGGAGTTTATCGATGCGAACGTAGTGTGTGTGTGTTTTTTTTTATTAATAATTTTATAATCGGAAAATCTGATGTTGGAATTTTATTGAATTTTTTTTCCAGAGTCTCTTATCGCAAACTTGACGCGTGGAAAATCGATAGATTCGAAAGTATTTTTTACTTCTAATTAACTGCCGATAAAACGTTGATGAATAGTAGACGAGGGGTGTATCAGAGGGGTAGTGTGCGAATTAGCCGATTAAAAAGAGTGGTGAGCTGCATGATCGATTGGAGTTTCGAATGTGATGAAAGGTAGGTTCGAATTAGGATTATACCTACTCGTGTACTTTCATCTCGTGAGTGGTGAGATGAGATGAAATGAGACGGAAGAAATTCTATAATTTTTGAATCAAATAGAAGAACTTTTAAATTTTTGCAAGTAAGCAAGCGAAGATATTTATTTCGGATCAGCGCATTTAAAATTCAGCTCATATCATAAAAAAGAAAAAAAACGCACAATTGTACCAAAAAAATTCTTCCGTCCAATAATTTCGTAACCCTCGAGTAAGAATAACAAAAAAACAGAAACGAAAGAAGACGAAAAAAAAAACGTCAACGAAATTTATTACACGCGTTTGTTGAAAAGCGCATCTTAAATTGCTAACAAACAGCAACAACAACAACAGCTTCGTTTTACGTACCTTACCTCTCTATATTATAGGTACGTAAGTTTTCGTTGGGCAATTTTTAACAAGAGTTAAAGATTGAAAATACGCCTACGGGGAGTTATTTTTGTGAAAGAAATAGTATTTAAAAAAAAAAAAGGAAAGAGAATAACATTTCGTATGACTTTTGTAAACTTTTAATTAAGGCCTTTTAAAAGTTTTCTCGTTAAAGAATCATTCGTGTAAGTTTAGGTTTTTTTTTTCGCCGACGTTTTTCTCTCTTTGTAAGTACTACGATGCCTCTCTCTACCTGCGAGCAGGGTGCACGATGCTCTGTATACGCGAGTTTGGTTTATTTTTATCTTTTTTTAATAGATTAAATTTGATTTTTTTTCCTTCTTCTTCTTCGTTCGTTCGTTGAATCATTTTCTCTCAATTTGGCGCTAGGGTGTTCTCGATCTATCATCTCCTGTCGATAGGGCGAGCGTAGGATGTTTTTTCAACGACGACGAAAAATAATACAAAATAGCATTAGCACCTTGGAAAAATACACATTTACTCGTTCAATACCCATATATATAGGGTGTCCGAAGAGTAAATGACCAAACTGAATATTTGAATGTAATGGAACTTGGACAAAAAAAATTAGAAAACTTGGAACGAGTTTTAGTTATATCACGATCGTATTTCAGCCCAACTTTTTTTTAGAATCAAGGAAAATTAGGGCTTATACAGTCTATCATAATTGAGGCCTATAGAATCAAATGCCTACTTCTCCACTTTTTTTCGAAAATGAGTTAAGCATGGTTTGGTATACTACAACATGTCCCGCATCTGATGAAAATGTCAAAATTTGAATTTCGGTCCAGGAAGTATGGTAAAACAGCGTGTAAAGTTAGGGGTTAGAATCAAAACTCTACTTTTTTAATGGAGAAGTCGAGTTTTCAAACGAACCTGGCGGATTTCGAATGAAACACTAGTGTTATGCCTTGAAATTATGCTTGAAATTGAATAAATTCATCAAGTGAGGACCCTTCCCGCAAAAAACACCTTTCATTTTTATTAATAAAAATTAATTTTTTTTACTTTGAAAAAAAAGGAAAATTATTTCAATTTCCAAATTAATGGTCTAAAAATGCAGTATTATTTCAATTTCTTAAACTTTACAAGATTTCCTGAACGTTTAGCACTGTATTGCTAAAAAAATTTTGATGAAATGTGCTACAAAGATATATTAAGTGTAAGGTTGGAGACAAAACTGCACTTCTCCAAACTTGAAGCGGCTCAGGAACTCTTATGGCAACGTGTAGGGTAAAACAAACATGCAGGTCACTATCGGCATGTTGGTAAGAAAATATTAGACGTATTACCTCGGTATTTTATGTTACGATGAATGCTAGGGAGGTTTTTTGCGTTTTTCTCAAAAAGTTCAAAAATGGAGAAGTAGACTTTTGATTCTAGTGGCCTCAATTCTGAGATGCAGGAATTGGGAATAGCACAGACACAAAATCGATTTAGGGATCTCAGAAGTCCATTTTCATCGATTTGACGCATTTCTGATATATTTTCATCTTTATTTTATTTTACCAAAATAATCATCTCAGTCGAAGTCGAAGGCATCCGAACAAAATTTGTTCAAATTTGGTATTTGGGCTCGGTTTGGTGTTGGATTGAAGGGATTTGAGTGGGGATGACCTTGAATCAGATTTCGAGGATGTCCAAATTTTTAGGAAGGAGTGAAGGGGGATGAAAAATGTTCAAAAAAGTCAAGCCAGGAATCAATCGATAGGAAATCAGGATTTGTACATCATATCCAAGAATCAGCTTCCTAGAGCGATTTGGAGGGGAGAAAACGGATTTATTCGTATTTTTTGGCCTTAAAAAACCTTGAATCACACTTCCCATCCCTCCAAATTGGTCTAGGAGGCTGAAATTTGGCATGAACTTCTGCAAGGTGTCTGAAATATGTTTTTTGGTGGTTTAAACTTTGCAACCCCTCCCCTCCTCCTTCACAGACACCAAACAAGGCGGATTTTCGCGTCTATTTTAGATTTTATTTGAAATAATTTCAATTTCCAGAACAGGCAACCAGTTAATCTGTCTTATAATCAATGGTACTCGATCTTGACCAAATTTCCAGTAAGATCACTCACCCCTCTCCCCTTGAACGCAGAAAAAAGCTTCGAAAATGAGACGAGCCAAATAAGGCACACATCCTTGACAGGATAAGGGTTGAAGGAGAGTCGTATATGATGAAAATGTTAGACATCAATTTACATTTTGATTATACGGTGAAAAAAAAAAGGTTTTTAATTTTAAATGTGGCGTGTTTTACGACGATGATGGCAGAAAAACACGACTATACGGAAAGGGTTAAAGGGAGACAGAGAGCAAAGCGTGGTCTTTGTTTTGTGCAAAAATTAACGACACAAGCTGCGCTGCTTTAACCTCTTTTAGAGAAAATTTTATTTACATGCGTAGATAATTGCGGCTCATTAAATTAACCCTTGGTGTAGTTTTTGCGCTTTTTCTTTCATTTTTTTTTTTTTTTTTTTTGATTTTCATACATGCAAAAAAGTTTTTGTTCGTTTGGAAAAATGTTGTAGCTATATAGAGTGAAGATGCGAGGAGAAAAAAAATAGTTATTCTCGTTTAATATATGTATAAGGTACACTTCTATAGTGTAGTATATCTACATATGTATGTATAGTGGACCCTAATTAATATTTACACGTTATATCAACACGAGAGAGGGTTATTTTTTTCTCTCTGTGCGGCCATATTTCGAGAATATAACCGAGAGGTAGTTCAGTTCAGAGGTAATTGAAGCGATGCTCGCAGGTCTCGTATCACGAGCCAGGATGGGTATAGGTATGGGCAGCGTAGAAGATTTTTCTTTGAAAAATATCGCAGGTGTACCGAAGTTTTGGAGAAAAACACGAACGAGCGACGATGACGTAGCAGCGTTTAATTGAGCAGAGAGGCAGGCCGGCGGCGGCTTTTGCAGGCCGAGCAAAGAGTCAAGTCTTGGGGGAATTTAGTCTGCTCTGGTACGTTAGCGTAGCTTTTCACAAGAGGTCGGACTAGATGAGCAGGTTTTTAACGCAACGATGATTAATTACACGGAATATTCTCTCGTTTAATGTTTGTTTTGTTCGAATTAATTTTTACCGCCCGACGGAATATTACCGACGTTTATATTTTCGCAGTCGTCAGTCGTCGTCGGTTGTCGGGGCCGCCGGCGCAAAAATTCGGATGTCGCGTCCTCGCGTCGTATCAAAAAAGAGCATATGTTTGTTCAGGGCGAAAAACACGCGAAACCGGCGACGAGAATTTTTTTTATGGACATTTTCACCAGCTAGGAGTTTAGTTTTTTTTCCACGTTCAAGTTTCGTACCATCGTACTATACTCGTGGTAGTATTTGCGTTGCGTTTGGTTACCTACCTACAGTATAGGTACCTACGTGAAAAAATTAGGTATTTTAAACGAGCTAGCCATTATGAGAATATGTTTTAATAAATTTCGTTTCGCCGCATTTGCCCCCGATGCGATACCAGGAGGGTGGAACAGAGAGCTTTAGCCAACAACGTGAAAAATAAACGCTGTGTAAATACCAAACGAGTTTTTAATTCGACGAATAGGTACGCGATGGCTCTCTCGTTCAAACCAACCAAAAGGAGAAAAAGTATGGTCGTCGTGGGAGCAAAATACAGACTATGGAAAAAGTGGCCGTGAGGCAGGGTAATGGAAAATATTATAAGGGGAAAGTTCCACTCTCGTGGAAATATGAAGTTAATTTTTTTATGCAGTTTTCAAAAGCACCGTTGCGTCGAGGTACACCACAAGAATAGAATTAGATTCGATTTCGATGCTATTTTGAGGAATCCCAGGATAGGATCATTCAGCAGTATTGCACCATTGGCAAAATTCAGCATAATTTTATTTCGAATTAATCCGAAATTTTACATTTGGAATCCAGCATCCATTTTGTGCAGGTATAATACATTTTTTTTCTCACTTTGCATCTTCACTTCATTACAGCATCCCAATTCTACACCACCGAAATAGTTTGTTTTCTCAGAATTTTAAAACGGATTTCAAAACTAATTCACGTATAGTTTCAATTGAGTGAGACAAATTCTTGTTTTTTTTTCTTAATAAATTTGAATTATTTTGAAAATATTGATACAAAAAACTGCGAATAACAATACGCATGCATCAGGACTTGTAATTTTTCAACGTTTCAAATGACTGGTTGTATCTCACCAGTCCAGTGCAGGTCTTTCAAATGAAGCGTTATTTGAAACATTTTTGCAAAATGAGATCTTCTGTACTTAGTCGTTCGTCAAAAGCTTGAAACTTATTACAAGTTTTGCAAATAAAATCGCATTAAGAATACATCTGTTACTGAAGATGTGAAAGGTGCAGAGATGTCGACAATCCAGGTGAAACAGTAAACGTAAAGCTGCAAGAGTTTTCACGCAATGCTATGTAAATTTATGCTGAAATAGCAGGAAGTCCAGCTATCTGTTATTAAGATCCAAGAAGCAGCGATTGATTCAAGCGCATTGAAGTAGAGTGAATCAAAGAATTCAAGAGTTTTTACGCAAAGCGTACATATGTGCATTTAGGCTGAAATAGCAGAAAGTACAGCTATCTGTTATTAAGATCCGAGAAGTACATAGCAATTGATTCAAGCCATATCAAAGTAGGGTCAATTAAAGAATTCAACAAGAGTTTTCACACAATGCTATGTGCTTGTGCATTCAGGCTGAAATATGTATAGCAGAAAATCCAGCTATCTGTTATCAAGATCTAAGAAGCGGAAATTGATTTAAGCATCTTAAAGTAGGGTCCATCAAAGAATTTGTTAATCCATAGATATGCAGCTACAGCCCTGATGGTCTCTATAATTCAAGTCTGTAGGATACAAATGCTCGAGAAATTACTTTCAACATAGACAAAGAACGAAAAAGAATTTCTTTTTACAGAACACCTAATTAGAAAAAAAAATATTGTGGCGTCAATTCATGAAGGAGTCCTGTTGCAAGTAGTAACATATTTGCATAACAGGACAGATCATCAAAGATTTCTTTCACATTTTTCACCAGGCTCCAGCAACAGGCAAAAAGTTGCCTTTGATGGTTATAAAATTGCTCTGGAGACTTGCTCTTAGAACTTCAATACTCGTCTTCAAAAATAATAAAAATCTCCAAAAAATCTAATTATGTTGATTAATGTGAATGTGTAATCCAAAATTCTTTATAGCAGGTAAAAGTAAGTAATCTTTTTTCAGTTTTTTTCAAAACAAGAAAAAAACATAATTCTGGGCATAATTAGACGCAAGCAGAAAAATTTTAAAATCACACCCATAATATATGTTGATTTGAATTTCTTTGTCATTTGTGATCCCTGATGAAGTTTAAAGATGAAAAATCTTTCGGTAAAGTTCACCTAAGACTAGACTACAAAAATTTACCAAAAAAAAAAACAACACATTTTGACGATTCAAACTCCAAAAATCAAAAAACAGTTTATCTTCTGCTCACTGTTTGCAGGATGACGGAGGACCAACTCAAAGCACTATCATGGACTAGACACCTACATTCTTGAAATGGCTGCATCATACATTGCTGAACCATTGGCAGAATTATTTAACATATCTGATCAAAATTAGGGTGCCATTGCTTGCCCAAAAGGTCAATGTTGCAACACTCATATTCGAGAAAGGAGATAAAAGTATCACAAACAATAATTATTATAAGCCCATATCAATAACTTCGGTATTTTCAGAAGTTTAAGAGGGATTGCCCTACAAACAATATCAAATTTTCTTGCAGATAATAATTTAAATGCACATACAAAAAACTTAAACATGAAGTTCTGGAAAGTTTGAAAACAAAATTTCAAAAAAAAACTGTGTACTCAGAACAACAGTGTGTGGAGTTGAAGAGCTTCAGGTAAGTTAATGTTACTCTTTAAACTTGATGATGCAACAAATGATCTCAAACACACAAAAAAAGACTCGCTCAAGAACTGCACCATTGTTGGTACGTTAAAGAGATCTTTCTAAAACTACCAACTGCGACAGGCAGCAACATTGAGCAACAAAAACTGTCTGGAAAAAAGATTAGTTGACCAATAAAGTTCAAGCTTTTATTTCAGAAGTGAAATATTCAAATTTGCAACAACAAAAGGAAAAATTCACCAAAAATAATCACCAAGATGAAGTGACAGATTTTACGGGAATTTAGCCAAAAACATGCTACTTGAGAAGTGGTACTATCTACGCAGGCGTGGGATAAAGCTGGGGTATCATGTGACACAGAAAGGGTGAGTTCTGAACTAGATTTACTCAAATCGAAAAAAACCTACCTCAATGCTTATGGAAAAGGGCTCTGTGAGACTTTTTAAAACACTTTTAGGTGATTTTAAATCAAGAATTTGACAATTTTACGTAGCATGCTTTTTGAACATTTTTGGCAACAAAGAGAGATTTTCAGACAATTTTGGGGTAAGACATTTGGAATGAGTCTGTGTATATCACACATACTTTTACGATGAAAGTCAATGCCAAGCTTCACCTGACTAGGCTAATTGAAATTATATGTACCATTGTACCTACTGGTCCAAATTGTATGACAAATTTTATAGCTTTCTGAATGTACTGCCAAAATTTCTTTGAAGTAATTTGACATCATTAAGATCCAATTTTTTTTCTCCTTTGGAGATTACAAGAGGGTTTTTGCTACTTCATTTTTTTTTTCTTCAAAGTTTCAACTTTCATTGATATGTACATATAATACCCATAATGCCAGAGTTTCGTTTCGTTCAAAAATCGACAAAATCACAATTTTTTATAATTATGTACAAGTACTTGCACTTTTTGGTCAAAAGTACAATTGTTGTTGTTTTTTTTTTGCTGAAAAAACAATAATGTCGAACAACACAATCACACCACTGTACTTGGTGGATGCTCCTGAGCTGCATATGAATCAGCCGTTTGAACAATAATTTACAACAAGGATTGCAAGCACATATTCAAGTATCAGTGAGAAGCGTTCTCAGTGAAGAAGTAAGCAATGGGTAAAAATTTCCAACAACTAAAAATGAACCATAATATTATGCTTCATTTATTTAATGCATTCAGACACTGAAAACATTTTTTTAAAACCCTAATTTCATTGGTTATTTGTTCAAAAAACTTTTCATGAAAACCCCCAAAAAGTATACATAATGAATTGGTTTCTTACTGATGACTTCGATCTAGAAATTGAACACTATTAAAAGAAGTGTAATCGTTAGGGATGAGGGGGGATGAGACACAAACATTGATACAAACCATTCTGAATAGGATATGAGAACTGAGACTGACTGCGTCAATCCTTGAGCTAAAATTCTTCTCGGCGATCAAAGTCCCTTACTCCACTATTTTTCGAGGCCCTTACCAACACCGTTGTAATTAGCAAAAAAGATGAGTTGAATGTAAATTATTTTCTGATTACAAGATAATATTTGCTTTTTACGTATTTATACTTAATACTCATTGGTGATTGCCTTTAAATTCATTTTCAAGCATATACTTCCGTCAATAGCTCAGTATCAGCCAGTTTAGCTTCGAACAGTCGACATTTTATTAGCATTTCTGATAAACATTTATTAGGAGGTATCAAAGAAATCAGAGTTGAAAAATAAAATTGACCTAAATCCCTGAAAATCTGCAGTTCCTTATAAATAGGGTGTCTTCAAACAACAAAATTCTGATTGGAAAAATAGGTAGGCACTTTTGTGAACCTTTTTCTCAGCAAAAATGGGGAGGGGATGGGACACCCATGAGGAATTCAACACAATAGCAAGAATTGAACATCACGAATCCTCTCTTAAATTAATAGTTTTTTTTTTAAATCACTTACTCTCGTACGTATGCGCATATATTTTACGGAACTTACGATGAAAATTCGTACTCACCTGAAACACAAAAATTACAATCGTGATTAGTACATTTCAAAGTAATCATTTCACAATACCGATGAATAATTGAATTTTTCAACAGGTTGGGCATTTTTTCCGTGTGTTCATTTTGGACAATGACGTGAATCTTTTGAAAAACGTTCGATTGAAATTTTGGTCATTTGGTACTCCTTCATAGAAATCTGTGGTTTTTTCGTACCTTCGTACTATTTCAACACCTCTGCTCCCAATTTATTCAATTTAGAAGAAGTGCAGAAAAATAATTCCAAAAAATAGTTTCAACCTTCAAATTTTAAAACTCACATTTTCATCAAATTCCAAACTCGTAGAAGTCGTAGAACATCTCATTCACGACTGTCGACTACACCTCATTCATATGTCACACCTGAACATGAAAATATGCTCAGCAGACATCCAACAGGACACCTTGTATAATTATACATACTATACTCATTACACACGAAAATCCACTCACATAATCAAAAACCGCCGCTACCTCATCGATACGGCGGTAATACGAGTAACTCGTCGTATAAAGGATTACAAGGGTAAGAATTATTTGTTGCTTTTAAAACCATTAAGGAAAAAAGATTTGCTATAGCAAGTGTTCCCGTCTCTGTTCCCCTTGCGTGGCCACGACATGGCCATCGCGCTGATTTCGACGCGCAACAAGCCAGAAACATCGACGATAAGGAAAAATAAACTGTTTTCCTTTTAAATAATAACCTTCTCGTTTTCCACGATACTACGACGCGACGACGGCGACGTTTCCTCCGTCCTGCCTCCTGCCTGCTTATCGTGCTACTCCTTCGCCAGATCCCCAGCCTTTCACCCCGTTTCATCACTCTTATATATTATTATGTCCTTTATACCCAAAAACCTGCAGAGAGAAAATTTTAATCGAGTTTAGTATTTTTTAATGACTCCATTTGTCTAATTAAAAGCATCGCGCGAATGAGCCGGAAATTAAAATAAATACGAGTATATTGGACGACGAGCACCGAGCAGCCAGGCTAATGCTATTTCATCGTCGTCGCACAAAAACACACCCCAACCTCTCGTCATCGCTATCTTCCTAGTTCCCACTTCCAGCAGTCGAGTACGTACTCGAAAAATATTCGCCTTATTTGTTTTATAATACCTAATCCATTCCATCGGGTTATTTTCGGTCATATCTCGAAATTATTCTTCTTAACCTCTTCACGTACTCGTACTCGAACATCGTACATAGTTTTCGAAAAAAACAAATTACCAACAAACAAAATCATCGTATACTTGAAATTCGATCCGAAATATACTCGTAATCAGCCAATCGAATGTGTACGTTCGTCTGCC